>NC_091456.1:129582101-129754601 GCF_027789765.1 Dendropsophus ebraccatus
CATCGCGGACAGATTACTGGAAGGGGATGGCGATGACCCAGCAGTCATGGTGCACATTGGCATCAATGATAAAGTTAGAGGTAGGTGGCGGGTCCTTAAAAACGATTTCAGGGACTTAGGCAGGAAGCTTAAAACTAGGACCTCCAAGGTGATATTCTCCGAAATATTACCTGTACCACGAGCCACACCTGAGAGACAGCGGGAGATTAGGGAGGTAAATAAGTGGCTCAAGAGATGGTGTAGGATAGAGGGGTTTGGGTTCATGGAGAACTGGGCCGACTTCGTGTTTTTGGAAATAGTAAAAGATAATTACCTTTCCCAACTAGTACAGGAACCAACAAGAGGGGGGGGGCACTCCTGGACCTAATCTTAACCAATAGGCCAGACAGAATATCAAAAATAGAGATGGGGGGTCACCTAGGTAATAGTGACCATAACATAGTAAGTTTTCAATTATCCTTCAATAAAATAATTAGCAGAGGGGCTACAAAAACATTAAATTTCAGGAAGGCTAATTTCCAAAAACTAAGAGAGGACCTTGGGGACATAGACTGGGACAATGCCTTCAGAAATAAAAGTACACAAGAGAAATGGGACATATTTAAGAGCATCCTGGGTAAATCATGTGAACGACACATACCAAATGGGAATAAAAGTAGTAGAAATAAGAGAAATCCAATGTGGTTAACTTCAGCTGTAAGGGGTGCAATAAATGATAAGAAACAAGCATTCAGACTACTAAAACAAGAAGGTAGTGGGGAAACATTGAGCAACTATAGACAGAAGAATAGAATGTGTAAAAAGCAAATAAAAGAAGCAAAAATAGCAACAGAAAGAAGGATAGCCACAGAAAGTAAAACAAATCCCAAAAGGTTCTTCACCTATATAAACAACAAAAGACTTAAAACTGAAAATGTTGGTCCCCTCAAAAATAATCTGGGTGTAATGGTGGAGGGGGAAGAAGAAAAGGCCAATCTATACTGGAGTATCTTAATGAAAATAATCTTATGACGCAGCACAAGCATGGATTTATAAGGGATCGATCCTGTCAGACTAATCTGATCGGCTTCTATGAAGAGGTAAGTTATAGACTGGACCTGGGGGAGGCTGTGGATGTTGTGTATGTGGACTTTTCAAAGGCATTTGATACTGTGCCGCATGAAAGGTTGGTCTACAAAACGAGGATGCTGGGACTCGGGGAAAACGTATGCAAATGGGTAAGTAACTGGTTGTGTGATAGAAAACAGAGGGTGATCATAGATGGAACATATTCAGATTGGGTTTTAGTTACTAGTGGGGTACCACAGGGATCAGTGTTGGGTCCACTTCTTTTTAATATTTTTATTAATGATCTTGTAGAGGGGCTACAGAGCAGAATCTCCATTTTTGCAGATGATACTAAACTGGGTAAAGTAATCAGTACAGAGGAGGATAATATCATATTACAGAGGGATTTGGAGAAGCTTGAGGCTTGGGCGGTGAAATGGCAAATGAATTTTAATGTGGATAAATGTAAGGTTATGCACTTGGGCCGTAGAAATAATAAATACAGTTATGTGCTAAATAATAAAACACTGGGTAAAACTACTTCCGAAAAGGACCTGGGGGTATTGGTGGACAGTAAACTCAACTTTAGTGATCAGTGCCAGGCAGCAGCTGCCAAGGCTAATAAAATAATGGGGTGCATCAAAAGAGGTATAGATGCTAAATATGAGAACATAGTTTTGCCTCTTTATAAATCACTGGTCAGACCACACATGGAATACTGTGTACAGTTTTGGGCACCGGTATATAAGAAGGACACAGCTGAACTGGAGCGGGTGCAGAGGAGGGCAAGATAAGTCATTAAGGGAATGGGTGGGTTACAGTACCAGGACAGGTTATCAAGCTTGGGGTTATTTACACTAGAAAAAAGACGTCTTAGGGGCGATCTGATCACAATGTACAAATATATGAATGGACAGTACAGAGATCTTTGTAGTGGTCTTTTTACTCCTAGATCTGTAACCATGACAAGGGGGCATCCTCTACGTCTAGAGGAAAGAAGATTTTATCATCAGCATCGACGCGGGTTCTTTACTGTACGAGCGGTAAGACTGTGGAACTCTCTGCCACATGATGTTGTCATGGCCGATTCATTAAATAAGTTCAAGGGAGGCCTGGATGCTTTTCTTGAACAATATAATATTACAAGTTATGGGCATTAGATTTCCGGTGATATGTTGATCCAGGGATTATTCTGGTTGCCATTGCAGTCAGGGGGAGTTTTCTCCCTGTGGTGGGGTGGTTGTCGTCTGCCTCATAGGGGTTTTTGCCTTCCCTGGATCAACACAGTAGGGTTTCGCTAGGTTGAACCTGATGGACTCTTGTCTTATTTCAACCTTATTTACTATGTTACTATGTTGTCATCTGCAGCCAGTCTTCAGGGTTTCTTTCTTTCTAAGTGCAGCCATATCCAACCTCACTGCTCATTGTCCTGTGTAACAGATGTTATACACCATAAAGCACCAATTACACACATACTCTATACGACAACCTCCGAAAACTAGACTGACCATTATCTGTTGTCATCTGCAGCCAGTATACAGGGTTGCTTTCTTTCTTAGTGCAGCTATATCCAGCCTCACTGCTCATTGTCCTGTGTAAGAGGTGGCATACACCATGTAGCACCACTTACACACAGACTCTATATGACAACCTCCAAAAACTAGTCTGAATAATATATTTTCTTGGCTTGCTGTGATCTGTAGTGCAGCTATCTCAGTCTTGACTGTGCAGTGCCCATAAAATGGTGAACCCCAGGGGTTAGGGTCGAGGACGATGGCGTGAGGTTCCAAGTGATGCAGTGGGCAGAGGCCATGTTTCTGGGCAGGGTGACACAGCACCCGTTGAGGAGGGAGCAGTGGCACACCGCAGAAATTTACCCCCTAGCTTTTTCTTGCAACTTACAAGGTCTCAGAGTACACCACTATTGAAACTGCAGCAGTGTGAACAGGTGATAACGTGGATAGCCTTTAATGTGTCCAGTAACTTATCCACCACCTAGTCGTCCACGCAGTCTACCCACACTAGCCTAGGGAGCTGAACCCTTGCCTCCTTTCCAACACCCTGGCTCCTCCAGGGAAAGTAGGGATTCAGATCCACCATGCTTCCAGGAACTCTTTTCTGGACCCTTCCCTGAGCCTGAGCAATCGGAGCAATTGATCTGTCCCGATGGCAAAACTGTGCAGCTCACGCAGTCAGTGGGTGATGAGAGTGGGGATTTGCAAGCGGGGTTTGAAGAGGTGCCGGATGATGATGAGACCCAGTTGTCAGACATTGACGTTGTTGTCACAGCTGTAAGTCAAAGTGGGGAGCAGAGTGAGGAATTGAAGGAAGAGCTGGTGGATGAGGACGAGGTGACTGACCTTAGCTGGGTGGATAAGCCTAGTGAAGACAGTGCTTCTGAGGGGGAGGTAATTTTAGCCACAGGACCGTTTGGAAGAGGAAGAAGGGTGGGCAGAGGGAAAAGCAGGGGCAGAGCAAGTAGATCAGCAACTGTTCCACAGAGTCAAACTCCCGTGGCCCGGCCTAGATGTTTGCAAGTTTGGAGGTTCTTTAAAGAAACTGCGGATGATCAGCAGGGGAGCCACCACTACCAGCCTATCCACTACCAGCATGCGCAGGCATATGAGTGCTAAACACCACACTGAGTGGAACTAAGGCCATTCACTTACTGCAAGTCACACCCCTGCTCCTTCCCTGGCTGTGTGACATGCCAGCTCTGTCAGTCCCCCCCGCCCAGGCCCCAGGCACAATCTTTTGAGAGTGTGTGCTGAGCTTGTTATTTTGGGAGGTTCCACGCCTGCCTCATCTACCTTGTTCACTGAGTTCTCACCGCCAGGCTGTCAGGCATAATTTGTGGGAGGTTCAACTGCTGCCTCATCTACTTTGTTTACTGAGTTCTCACTGCAGTGCTGTCTCAGGCCTAATTTTTGGGAGGTTGATCGCCTGCGTGATCTACTTTGTTCACTGAGTTCTCACCAACATGAGTTCTCAGGTATAATTTTTGGGAGGTTCCACGTCTGCCTCCTCTACCTTCTACACCACATAGAAGGGTAATCACTGGTACTCACGTTGTGATATACTACACAACCCACAAATTCATAAGAAACAGATGTATGTCATAAATCACCAGGCACATAATTCTAAGTTCAAAAATATACAAACATGATCTTTATTCATATAATTGTACATACACAAAACAACCCTGCCCAAACCCTGAAGATTAAAAACACTTAAAAAAAAAAATGTCCAGAAGGGACCCATAAACATTACATAGGATCCCTACCTCCCCACACTCAGCTCATTATGCATAAACCCACGCTCTACCATATGAGTATAAATAGTACAAAAACCTAAAATATATAAGGTCACAATATACCAAAGTGCAAGTGCATAAAGCCAGCAATGTACAAAATACAATATAAGAAATAGATAAATAACAACGTGACAAACTAGACCAAAACACACAAGATAGAGTATCATCAAATAGAATTATTTTTTTTTTTTAGGTGTTTTTAATCTTCAGGGTTTGGGCAGGGTTGTTTTGGGTATGTACAATTATATGAATAAAGATCATGTTTATATATTTTTGAACTTAGAATTGTGTGCTTGGTGATTTATGACATACATCTGTTTCTTTCATATGAATTTGCCTCATCTACCTTGTTCACACCACCATGCTGTGTCGGACATAATTTTTGGGAGGTTCAACTGCTGCCTCATCTACTTTGTTTACTGAGTTCTCACCGAAATGCTGTGTCAGGCCTAATTTTTGGGGGGTTAAACGCCTGCATCATCTACATTGTTCACTGAGTTCTCACCACCATGCTGTGTCAGGCATAATTTATTATTAGGATCCTTGTGTTGTCCATTTCGAACCATATAATTTGTGGATATATACTTGCTGTGGTGTCCTCTGCCGTCCTTTCATTTTGTAGCTGTTTCAGAGGCAGAAGTCAGCAGCTCGGTAAAGGCCACTTTATCGGCTGTTTTTTTAATCTTCGATTTCAAATTTCAAATTAAATCGACTTCAATTCAAGTGCTAGTTTGCAGGGCTGTCAGGTCATCTATTGTATCTCCAAGATTAACGCCACAGGTAAAAGGAACAGACAGTAAAAATAGTAGATTCTAATTTAGGATACTTGTGTTGTCCATTTTGCACCATATAATTTGTAGATATAATTTGTGGGCTTCCTCTGCCATCCTTTCATTATGTAGCTGTTTCAAAGGCAGAATTCAGCAGCTCGATAAAGGACACTTTATGGCCTGTTTTTTTTTAATCTTCGATTTCAAATTTCAAGTCAAATTAACTTATACTTAAGTGCTATTTTGCAGGGCTTTCAGGTCCTGTGTTTTATCTCAAAGATACACGCCACAGCTAAAAGGAACAGACAGTGAAAATTGTGTTGTCCATTTCGAACCATGTAATTTGTGGATATAATTTGTTGGTGTCCTCTGCCTACTTTTCATTTTGTAGCTATGTCAAAGGCAGAAGTCAGCAGCTCGGTAAAGGCTACTTTATCGGCTGTTTTTTTAATCTTCGATTTCAAATTTCAAATCAAATCCACTTCAATTCAAATGCTATTTTGCAGGGCTGTCAGGTCATCTATTGTATCTCCAAGATACACGCCACAGCTAAAAGGAACAGACAGTGAAAATGGTGGATCCTAATTTAGGATCCTCGTGTTGTCCATTTCAAACCATATTATTTGTGAAAATAATTTGTGGGTGTCCTCTGCCGTTCTTTCATTTTGTAGCCGTTTCAAAGGCAGAAGTCAGCAGCTTGGTAAAGGCCACTTTATTGTCTGTTTTTTAATCTTCGATTTCAAATTTCAAATCAAATCAACTTCAATTCAAGTGCAATTCAAGGGCTGTCAGGTCATCTATTGTATCTCCAAGATACACAGCACAGCTAAAAGGAACAGACAGTGAAAATGGTGGATCCTAATTTAGGATCCTTGTGTTGTCCATTTTGAACCATATAATTTGTGGTGGATATAAACTTGCTGCGGGTGTCCTCTGCCGACCTTTCATTTTCTAACTGTTTTAAAGGCAGAAGTCAGCAGCTCGGTAAAGGCCACTTTACCAGCTGCTTTTTAATCTTCGATTTCAAACTTCAAATCAAATCGACTTCAATTCAAGTGCTATTTAAACTTAATTGCTACTCAAATTGAAACTCAAAATCAAATTATATTTCAAATAAAAAAAAATAAAAAATTAAATTTGGTAGCCAGAACAGAAATGGTGGGGAGAAGTGGTGAGTGACATGATACTGGGAAAATTACCACAACTGCTAAAGTAGTCAGGGGGTGTTATGCCCCAGCCCTGGTCAATCTAGTAACTTAAAAAGTCAATTATTAAGGGGTGGGGGGAGGCAGTGAGCAGTCTGCTTGTCAGGCACTGGCATGGAAACACTCTCCAATGCCTTTGACCTTCTGTGCCTTGCCCATCTTGGTCTGGGTCAGCACTATTGTCTTGAGGTTGACCACCAGGCTGTTGCCCAGAATTTGGCGTAATGGTGCGATTAGGCAGCCTCAGAGGCATCCATGCATGCTGTCCCTGCTGTTTCCTGTCCATTTCCGTGGTGTTTTCATCATTTTCTGAGGTTGACAATTTTTCACGCAACCTTCCCTAGACTCAAGCTTCCCATTGACTTCAATGGGGTTTGTTACTCAAAACGAGCACCCGAGCATCAGGAGATATTTGTCTTGAGTATCGAGCACTCAAGCATTTTAGTACTCGCTCATCACTAATGATCTATTTACAAAATTATATACAAATATATGCAAAATCTATATGTATAATAAATACATTAAATACATACCACCTCGCTATGTTAGAGACATCTAGAAACAATCATAAATATAAACCTAAAACTATGTGGACATGTATGGAAAACAGACATGTAAGGAAAACAGCAGGGAACATTTATAGGAGAATATTCATGAGGGGAATTAGTAAGAAAATTCATCAGGAAAAAGTTAATTAGAAAATTCATTAAAAAAACATTGAAAAATCATAGAAGACAAGGAAGATAACCTACCAAAACTCTTCAAGGGCTCTAGCCGGAGTCCATCAGATCACCATGATTGTGTGGACTGAAAGATCATAACAGACAAGACCATGTCAGTATCAGTATGACATAAGACACCCCAAGTCATATTCTCAGTTCAAACCCTTGGGGTGAAGCATTTGGAAGTTGTGAATCCAAAACGCTTCCTGTTTTGATACTGTCTCACAGATGCAATTGTGACCAGACAGGTCACTGCTTGATCATGAGGACTGGTAGCCTCCTCCTTGTCTCCCGAATGGATGCATATTCCTGGAGGTATCTTGCTTCTATAGATACTTTTCTTGAGGTAATCTTCTGAGTCACGCTTAAATTTGCTTTTCTTTACTTGTTCCATCTCCTTGCCATAATTCTCAAGCTATACATCAAGAGCCTCTTTAAGATTTTTTAATTCTTCTTGTAAAGCATCTTTCAGTTGAGTCTCCGCTGCTGCAACCTTTTCTTTTATTGTAGCAATCTCCTTGTGCAGTCAGTCCACGGTAAGCACCATAATATCAAAGAAGCATTTATTTAGCACACATTCAAAGCACTTGCAATAAGCCACATCATCTGTAAAGAAGGTAGTGACCACAATCCACGTGGTATTTTCTCTTGTCTATGGTATTCAGTCAAGGTGGCCACATGTAGCTCTAATGCAATTAATCTCTTAGGATCTTTTTCAAAGTCTCTTTTCTTAAATTGACTGTGGAATCTGTAAAAACTCAGTTAATTTTGAAGTCTGTGCTAAAATTCTTGTCGTTTCTTCATTATTAAATGTTAAAGGGGTTGTCCAGCGAAAATCTTTTTCTTTCAAATCAACTGGTGTCAAAAAGTTATATAGATTTGTAATTTCCTTTTCTATTAAAAAATCTCAACTCTTTCTATACTTATCAGCTGCTGTATATCATGCAGGAAATGTTGTTTTATTTTCAGTCTGACACAGTGCTCTCTGCTGACATCTCTGGCCGAGACAAGAACTCTGTCTTGGTTTTCTATAAATCCCCATAAAAAAACCTCTCCTGCTCTGGACAGTCCCTGTCTCCGACAGAGATGTCAGCAGAGAGCACTGTGACTGAAAAGAAAACAACATTTCCTGCATGACATATAGTAGCTGATAAGTATGGGAAAAGTTGAGATTTTTTAATAGAAGAAAATTACAAATCTATATAACTTTTTGACACCAGTCAATTTGAAAGAAAAAGATCTTCACTGGACAACCCCTTTAATGTAGTAGACATTGTTCACGCTCACTAAAACTAAACTTACTAAATCCCAGGACTCACCGGTATTGATGAATCCTGTGAGAAGATAAATGATAGTTAAGATAGATAAATGGATGATCATGTAATTTTTTATTTTCATAGGTTAGGGTTAACATTTATGAATTAGATGCTGCTGCTTTGATACGAAATAAGACTGAAACAGTTAACTGTTCGTGATGAATCCGGTGTGAAGATGACGTCATGAAGACACATCTGGGCCATTAGCTATCATGGACTCTCTTGTTATTTAAGCTATGTATGCTGTATTAGGCAGTTGACAAAGGCGGTTATGCCAAAACGTGTTCTGCTTAACATTCACACCTGTATGGCAATGGATATTGAATAAAGATTGAAGAATTATGCTATGTGAGTGCCGGGATTTTGTATTGAATTGTCTGCTAGGATTTTACTCCTTTCCGTGTGCATTACCGGACTTTGCACGGAGTTCCACCTTGAAATCTCCCTAATATATATGTGTAAACTATCTTGCACCCTTTGGCTATGTTCACACGTCAAAAATAGAGAAAAGGTGTCTGATTTTTAAATTTAAAATAACGTCCGTTATTGCCGCGATTTAACTGACTGCTATGGCAATGCATTGAAGTCAGTGGAGAGACGGATGTCCAATGCACAATGTATTGAATAACAGACGTTTTTTCCACGGACGTCAAAATAATGAACATGATCATTATTTTCGGTTGTCTTTTGCAAACAGCGGGTGTTTTTTTATTAGTTGTTCACACACAGGTTTTCTTTTTCCACCGTTCTTTTTCCGTTTTTACTATTAAATTCAATGGACTTTTCAGTTAAGCCACACCCAAAGGTCAATTAGTAATCCCAAACTAGAATAATATGCCAACGACCGTCATGGCATTAAGGGGAGGCCAGGCTGCTAAATTACATCCGTTATTTTAGACTAAAGTGGGCTGGGTTAGCTGTCTATTGACTTGGTAATCTGACCCCCGGAAGACATTATCTGCATCATTTCCATGCACCTTTGGTGCTGCTTTCATAGACGTACATGTGTCTTTGAGCCAAGGTTTCTGTAATATGAAAAGTTATAGTTCTATCTCTGCTTGCTTCCCGTGAATGCAGGCATATGTGCCTGTCATTGTATCACAGCTCTGCATATTGTTATGGATGTTCTTAGAGTCTGGATGGAACTAGAATGCTTTCAATCACAGTCAGCAAGCAGAGATCTAAACCTACACTACACCCCCCACCCTGGTAAACAGATGCCCATTATGCAGCACATCGCTACACCATGTGCGTGTCAGCTATGCTACATCATCAGCTAGGATGAAATGCATACTGGTATGATGTGATGCAAAATTTGTAGGGGAAAAAAGTGTTTACTGTGCAATGGTTTTGACAGCAGAGAAATGCATGGAGGGAAAAGTAGTTTCCTATCTTGGTTATAGATTGGCTTTTAGAAAAACTTGTAACTCAGGAAAAGCAGCAGCTAGAAAGACAGAAGATGTCTCAAAATACTCAGGGCGACTTGGTGAGTAAGACCAGCTAGCATTTTTTTTTTTTTTTTTTTGCTCTTAGGTGGATAACCCCTTTATTTCTCAGACTACCCCTTAGTCTGCAATAAGGGACCATGCATAGACTTAAATGGGCCACAGTACAGTCTCATATTGCACACCATGAGCCAAAATACTGTGGACAACATAGGTACATACTCCAAAAATATGTATAGTATAAATATTTTAGTGATTTAGAGTCATCTTCATTAGAATATGGCTGAGGTCTAGAGTTTAGTGTGATACTGTTCCTTCATTGGTTCAGGCTGCTGTTCTCTCTCTCTCCCCATTGTAGTTCTGTCTCTTTGGCTGCTGTGTACTTAAGTCTCACCAGGAAGTTACCTTGTGGATAGTAGATTTCTATCCTATCTATTACATCATTGATTATAACTGATCAGATAACTGGTAACACTATATATATATATATATATATATATATATATATATATATATATATATTTATTTATTTTATTTTTTATTGCATTCACATGACAGTAGCACAGTGACATTTTGGTACCAACCAACTATGGTTTAGCTGATGGGAATTTGGATGACACCCATTGGTATCCTAAAAGTCTGAGAGTAGGGATGGTCCGAACCTGCCGAGGTTCGGGTTCGTACAAACCCAAACTCTCTGCAATGATTCCCGCTGTCTGCCCGCTTTGTGGAGAGGGTGGATACAGCGGGAGGCCATAGCCATAGGCTGTATCGCAGTTTTCCAGGCGGTCCTCCCGCTGTATCCACCCACTGCACGGAGCGGCCAGACAGCGAGAATCTGATGCCGAGCGTTCGGGTTCATACGAACCCGAACCTCGGCAGGTTTGGACCATCCTTATCTGAGAGTCTAAAAGTTGCAGCCCCAATAGGGTCCGATATTACTACCATATGGGAACAGAATTAGTAAACAAGGGTCTGAATTGCAAATTCACAACTATTTTTTCATAGTAATTGTTATTGTAGGATATGAAATTCCTGTTTACTATTTATCATAATTGAGCATTCCTTTTTGGTTTTGAGAAGAAATAGAAGGAAAGATGATGTGCTTTACTTGGTGTGTTACTAAGTTCACATTAAAGCCTCCAATGTCCCTTGAGGCACAGTAAACAAAGCCAAGCAGCAATAACTGACAATGTATGTAATTGGTGTGAAACTGAACAGACAAATTCCAGAACACAGCATTCATTCCAAAACATGAAAAAGCAATCACTAGAGAAGGTATGGAGAGTATGAGATGAAACTTGGATTCACAGAAAGTAAAATATATTGATCTTAATTAATAAATTATAGAAAACATCTCAAAAACATGAATTGTTTTTCAGCTTTAATTACTATTTATATTGTTCATGACATAAAAAGTAATTTTATAGAATTCATTCAACTTGAATAAGTGGATGGTTTGTGGCATGTGACTTATAAGACTCTATTACCTGATAACATTATCCAGACCCCAACATAGTGTTGTTCAAAGCAGTTTAACGAGAAATTCCCAAAGATATTATATTTTTATTTTTGTAGCTTTAAATATTTTAGTGCTACAAGGTCATGGTAACATAGTAGTTTGATTTCTAAGCCTAAAAAAGACATCCATCCACTTGAGCCTATTTTTTACAGCATTTGCCAAGAGGAAGGCAAAATCCTCTGGGAGGTAGAAGCTAATTTCCCTTCTCCTAAAATTTTGTAACTAATTGTGTTTCATGTAATCTTATATTATTCAAAGTGAATTAAACACCAGGGGGGGCATGTATGAAAAGGCGAAAAGACCTCTTTTAGGCGCAGATGGGGCAGATCGGCGTAAAAATATTAGCAAATATTATTTTTGCGAATATTTTTTCCCCATCTGCACCACCTTCACTAGTGGGGCGGAGACGGGGGTGCGGCTGTGTTTGTTAAGACATAGCCATGATTATAAATGACTTGTTGGAGACACCTTTGTATGAACTGGGTACTGTTGCCAACCTATTCAATTCACAACTGCCTAGAACTAAAGTTCTAATTTAAATATCTTGGTCACCGGTGACAAAAACGGGCTAATTGTGCATACACACCATGTGCAGCTATGTCTTTTTAAATGCTCCCCATGTTCTTATTTGTCTTGGCAGCAGCTGTATGACACTATTTGCAACATTAAAAAATGTAACTGCCATTTAAAATACTTTTGCAAAAGTGGAATAAGCCCAGGAATGTGGCTCCCCTACTTCTGACTCAGGAGTCTGATGGGCTCTCTGGCACGAACTAATGTATTGACAGCTCCCTTGGCATTATTTGAAAAGTTATGTTTGTCTCAGGAGGCCCCATCACATAAGATTTCATTGGTGTATGGCATTCTTATATCTGAAGGGGCAGAGGACAAACCCTTAAGTTTCCAGGAGCTGTGGCAAAGAGAACTAGGACATAACATACTCACCGAAGAGTGGTCCACGTCCATGATACTTACACATAAATCATTTATTGCTTGCAGAGTACAAGAGCTCAACTATAAAATTCTTACACAGTGGTATCCTATGACTGAAGTCTACACCAAATGTTCCCATTCACACCCAACATATGTTGGCGGTGTCTCTGAGCTGTGGAGTCTATGTCACACATATGGTGATCTTGTCCTCTTATCACCCCTTTGTGGACAGATGTACAGGCTCTGTACACCACTGCAACCTCTCAGACTATTATATTGACACCAGAGATGGCTCTCCTCTCCACACACTTTCCCTCCCCCTTCCCCCATTCCCCTTGTCTCTTCCTTCTTACTTTGTACTCTTTACGCCTCTTCCTTCTTTTCTATTACTGTACTCTTTACGCCTCTTCCTCTTTTTTTTCCTTCTTCTCTATTACGAAGGTTGTTGTTTTGGTGCTGTAGACCAGTTGGTCTAGTTTCTTAAAAGTTAGCCAGACTATAACCTGTAACTCAGAGTGACACAAACAATAACTCACACATTAAGGCCTTGTTTTCATATACTTTAATGTTTTATTTTTTCTAAAAATGAGTATACCAAGAATTTAAAACACTTTTGTATCATGTTTAATGCTTCTTGCAGAAATCTATAGTACAAGCAATTTTAAGATTTAACTCAAAAAGCTGTTTTGCAGCCTCCCCCTCACCTTTTATCTGTTCATTGTAAGATAAGGTTTACATTACAGAGGTACAAAGTGAAAATGGGTTTGCCGAGTGCATCATAACCTAAGGAGGGGCGTAGGGATGAGGGGGATGAGTGAGCAGGAAGAGGAGACAAACAGCCCTGCATTTTGTCCACTGGGCACATAAAACGCTGGATTCACAGGTCAAAAAGCGCAGTCCTGGTCTAGGAACTTGGTGACAAAAGATTGTAGGATGATGTGCTCTGAAGGGCTATCGTTTCTCCTCTCCATGCTCACTCATTCCCCTTTGGTCTCTCCCCTCCATAGACCATTGACTCAGAAAATCTGCTTCTAAAGTGAGGAAAGTGGCTGCAAAACAGCTTTTTGAGCAAAGAAAGAAACTCTTTTGCTTAATAAAACCTATTACAGAGTTTCTTAAAATTGCTTGTACCATTGATATTGTATTTAGTGATGAGCGAATACTGTTCGATCGAATAGATATTCGATCGAATAGTGAGATATTCGAATATTCGATATTCGTACGAATATCCCGCGAATATTCAAAAAATATTCGATAAGCGTTCAAATCCCCCAGCTTCCGGTTTCACCCTCCAAATGGTCAAATAGATGTTTTTCACTAATCAAATTCTTGTTCCCGTAGACTTTAATGGGATCGAATATTCGCGGGATATTCGCACGAATATCGAATACTCGAATATTTCACTATTCACTCATCACTAATTGTATTGTATATTGTAAGTATTGTATTTCCGCAAAAATGACATTTAAACTTTAAGTTCACTGTCAATTTTAAAGTCCATTTTCATGTCCAATGAATATTTATCTGTCTGCCCTAAATATATTGGGTGTGTAAACTGCAATTTATCTAACATAGATAGTATTTCACATAGTATTTTAATAAATAATACAATCTTACACATATACGAGTTACAGCTACAACACTTAAGTTACTAACTTGGGAATTCAACAGCATAGATTATATCTTATCTATAGCACAATGCTTTGGAGTTAGGGGATAGTCATAAATCCATAAAACTCTGTCCGTACATGGACAGCATTCTGTACTCTACTCAGAGGATCTTTTTGAGGAATGGGAGGACTGCCAGTATCTGGAAGGCAGCGTTGAAATTTCAGGGGTTGCTAGGCCCGCAAGCAACTACTGGTTTGCCTAGTCTGCGTCCTGTGAAAGACTTGACCAGCTATTTCATTCTATTATTTTAAAAATCAATACTATATCCAGTATACAGCTGTATACATTGTGTGGCATAATAGCTGTTAGCTTGCTACTACTGGTTTGCCCAGTCTGCGTCCTGTGAAAGACTTTACCAGCTATTTCATTCTATTATTTTAAAAATCAATACTATATCCAGTATACGGCTGTGTACTGTGAAGATGTTGACCAGCCCTTTATTTCTATTGTTGTAAAAACAATTCTATATCCGGTATAGGCTGTATACTGTTAGTGTGGGATAAATTAAAAACTATTTGGACAGCTAAATTGTATTGAAAAAAGTTAAACAGCTGCTACAATGCGTAGCGCAAAGCAGAGAGGACAGGGGTGCAGAAATGCTGCTGGATTTTCAGGCCCTGGTCAAGTGATTAGGGATACAACACATGCTTCAGAGGGACATCCAGTATCGTACGCATCCACCATCCCTGGCTTTATAGGACAGTTATGCGGGGGGCGGGGTACAAAACTGTCGAGGCCCGATCAGCGTGACCAAGTGTTACGATGGATGGCGGAGAGTAATTGCTGCCACCCGAATACGCTATTCAGTAGTAAGTAGATTTTCCACAAAATTTGCAGATGCTTCAAATATACTTTATTGTGCAAAAAGGAATCCACAGACTAAAGAGTTAGTCGACGTTTCGGTGAATCATACACCTTTATCAAGGAGTATGTGGTACAGAATACAAAATAGACAGTGTAAACATCTAGTGAGACCACTGGATATGGTGCATAGAAAAACAATAAAATATATAAGAATCATTGAATAAATCCAAAATATAATGTCATTTGATCTGCAACTTGTACAGTTGTCTATCATTATCAGAACAAATTACATCAGGGTAGATAATATAGGAACATATTGTACATGCTCAAATCCATAGATGGAAAACATTGTCCAGTCAGAGAGAGTGATGGCATGGCTATTGATAAATATATGAACGCAATTAGATGATTTGAAACTTGGCTATGGCATACTGAGTAAAATAAGTAATATAGTATGAACATGAGGGTCATTAGTCAAGGGTAGAGTCATAAGTAGTAGGAGGTGACAGAGAGTGGGGTAAAGGATGATACCTGTTTACTGTTAATCTGAGCAGTCCTGACATGTCTCTGTGTGTGCTGGAGAAGGCCGCTGCAAAAGGAGAGGGGGAGGAATAAACAAAGGGCCGACATCTCGATATATCAAAATCCAGGGCCATAGGGGGTAGTTACCTGTGAGCAGACCATGTTGCATATGGCTGGCGATATGGATCGCGGCGTGTAGTTTGTGCTGCGGCTCGGGCCTGGTATTTATGTGCGAAACGCATGCGCAATAGGTCCCCATTGGCGCCGGCGTAATGACGTGCTGCCCAGCGTGATGACGTATGTGGAAGGGCATCAGTGTTCTGTGCCGTTGCTATGGACGCTCCTGTGAGTGAAGCTAGTAGCGATCCGCATCATTAGGAAATGTGGGAACAGTTGCTGTTTGTTTGTCGCTATATAGGGGAGGATAAAGTTAGTTGTGTACGATGGCTAGGGATATGTAAGAATTAATAAGGATGTAATGGCAGCGGTAAGGATGAGGATCACTGGGTAGGAGTAATACAGGGTATATGAAAAGAGGAAAGGGATTGTTACATGTAAGTGTTGAGGATAAATATAAAATCTGGTAGGACATAGTAGGACATAGGGTCATAGTATCTATTTAGTGTGGATATCTGTTAAATGTGAATAGGAGAGGAACTGAACAGAAGAAAGAGAAAGAGAAAGAGAAAGAGGCGTCAGGCTGAACTGGAGGGAGGTATCATACTACCTGTCTAATAGTCGTGTGGCAAAAAGTCCTATGGAACCTGGGGAGAGAGTCACAATATATTAGAGAGCATTGCATATGATAGAAAATGGCATGAGAGTCATAGTATGTTAGAAGGCAACCACACAAACAGGTAATCAGGTACGTAGTACTTCATACTCTCTGTTGAGTCCATGAGGTTCTAAGGTATTTAACGTATGGATCCAGTAGGCCTCTCGTTCCTTTAGTCTTTTTATCCTTTTGCCACCTCTTCATGCAAGTGGTACCTGTTCGATTACTTGGAACCTCAATTGGGCCACACTGTGTTTTGCTTCAGCAAAATGTGCTGGTATCGGGTGTAGTATCTTTTGGCAGCAGAACCTAAGGAGAAGGAACCTACGTCGGCTCTGATCAGCTTGTCTCTGAGATTTGGTGGTCTCTTGTGACAGATGAGGGGGGCAGATTTGAATTCTTCAATGCCAGGGTAAGCTCTCTGTAGGATATGCCACTTTTGTTTTATGTTTTTTTGGATTAGGGGAGAAAAGGGGGGAAATGTATTGACAAAGGCTTTGCGTGGTGGTTTACTTGTCATTGTTTATGTGTTTGGGTTAGGATGATTGGGTGTAAGTTGTCAGGGTGTCCTCTATGAATGAATTTCTGAGCCATCTCTTGTAATCTTGTTTCCCTTACTCTGTGGTCAGTGACTATCCTTGTGACTCTGCAGAATTGGGATTTAGGTAGGGATTTTTTCATTTGTTTGGGGTGGCAGCTGGTATAGTGGAGTAGACTGTTTCTATCGGTTGGTTTCACATATAGGTCTGTGGTCAGGTGTCCTAAATCATCTTTTGTGACTGTTGTATCTAGGAATTGGATTGAGGTGTCCCTATGCTGCATGGTGAATTGTAGGCTTGTGGTATGTGTGTTGAGATCTTTGAAGAATACGGAGAGTGTATCAATTGTGCCATTCCAGATGCAAAAAATGTCATCGATAAATCTTTTTCATAAAATAATGTTGTTTGATGATAGGTGAGTATAGACTGCATTATGTTCAAAGTGTGCCATGAATGCATTAGCATAAGGGGGCGCTACATTAGACCCCATCGCTGTACCGGCTGTCTGAATGTAAAATTGGTCTCCAAAAAGAAAGTAATTCCTGGTGAGGACTATTGTGAGGAGGTCAATGCAGAATTGTTTTTGTTGTCCTGTGAGAATAGTATCTTGATCCAGCAGTGCCTTAGTGGCTATGATGCCTTGGTCATGTGGGATGGATGTGTAAAGGCTATTCACGTCCATTGTGACGAGAATGCTTGGTGGTATGGGTGTTATCTCATTGAGACTTTGTAAGAAGTATGAGGTGTGGAGGAGAAATGATTTTGTCTTGTGGTGTGAGTGTTTTTCTAAGAACTGTGCTAAGGGGGAGAAAATGGAGTCCGTGGATGCCACTATGGGGTGGCCCGGTGGTTTTTGTAGCTTTTTGTGAATTTTGGGCAAAGTATAGAAAAACGGGTGTGACTGGGTGTTGGTTGTAGAGGAATTGTTGTAGTTTTGAGTATATAGTTTTTGGAGAGTGCTTCCAGTCATTTATCCACTCACTCCAGTCTCGAGGCTAGCCAAGAGTCTGACACTCATGTCTCCAAACCTGCACAATTAGTCCATCATAGTCATCAAACCCTTGCCCACTCTGAGGAGCTCTTTTCGGGTCCTTTTCCCTAACTGGACAGTGTTCAAATACTTGATGAATCCCAGGAGCTACCTGAGTATTATATTTGTAGCGATGCACTAAATCTGGAGCATTCGCCATGTTCAATAGATTTTGCTGTTGTGGACAGGCAACCTGAAGTCATGAGGACTGACGATGAGGAGACCCAATTGCCGTTAAGCCAAACAGTTGACATGCCAAATGTGGAGGAGGAACAGTAGTGTGAAGAGATAGAAGAGGAGGGGCTGGACAATGAAGTGAACGACCCGACCTGGCAAGGGATGATGTCCAGTGGGTAAGTAGTGGCGGTGTGGAGGCCGGCGCAGCAACAAAAAAGGCGCAAAGAGGCAGAGGGATGACCAGAGGTAGAGGAAAGACAAGTAATCAAAGGCAGGCTAGAGTCACCAGGGCCGAAACTTTTCCCCGAAAAAGCCAGTCATGCCAAGCTCCCCTCTTGAGATCAGTTGCAGTTCTTTGGTGCGAAAGTTTTTTAATGTTTCCATGGATTACAAGCTAAGCACGGTGTGCACGGTACTGTATGTCACTTCAAACTAAGTAGGGGCTCGGAGAAGAGCAACTTGATCATCTTGGCCATGCGGCGTCACCTGGAAGCAAAGCACTTGGCTCAGTGGGAAAGAACCACTGCTTACTCTTCCCCTGTTCTCTCTGCTAGTGCTACAATCCAGACCACCAGCCAGGACACCTCGCCATCTGACTGTGCTTCAGCCATTTTGGGACCTTCTTCACCTTACCCTTTGCCTGAGTCTGCTCCTTTGCCTGCACTATCATGCGCCTTTTCACAGCAGTTTTCCATCACTCAGGCATTTGATCGCAGGCGTAAGTATGCCTCTACTCCTTGCCCAAGCCTTAAACTGCCACATCTCCAAATTGCTGGCCATGGAGATGGCAGCTGCCGCACCTCGGTATTCCGCTCCTAGCCGCCACTATTTTTCCAGGTGTGCCATCCCCGCCTTGCACCAGCACGTGTCCTGTAACATCGGGGGGGGGGGGGGCCTGAGTTACGCGGTTAGCGCAAAGGTCCACTTGACCACCGACGCATGGATAAGTCCTTTCCGCCAGGGAAGCTATATCTCACCGACAGCACACTGGGTGAATGTTGTGGAGGCGGGTACCGTTACTCAAGCAGGGACAACCTCCCTCCTCCCCCCACCTAAGATTGCCAGCACGGGCTCTGACAACCTTTCCCTCTCCTCCTCCTCCATAAAATTGTCCTCAGCGGTGAGCTGGAAACGCTGCAGCATTTGTGTGGGGAGATGTCAGCAGCCTGTGCTCAAGCTTATCAGCCTGGACGATAAGAAGCACAGCAACCCAGAGGTAAAGGATGCCCTATTGCAGCAGGCAGAAATTTGGCTGTTGCCGCTGCAGTTGGGACCAGGCATGGTCATGTGTGATAATGGCCGTAACTTGGTGGCAGCTCTGGAGCTTGGAGAACTCCAACATGTTCCATGCCTGGCCCACGGTTTTTTTTTTTTTTTAACTCTTTATTATTTAGATTTTTACATTAACAAATAAATATACAAACTGGAGTAAATTCCTTACAATAAGAACAACTTTGTAACAGCAACAACTTTGTACAGTTATATCAGACAATAAATAAACACAACGCAGCAGAGCAGGCCTTGCACAGAAAGGTGGTATACCACCAATACCTCGTACACTTTATGCAACCACACATACATATGCAGTGCTACTCCTCTGCTACTGCTAACGTATATCAATAAAACATCCCCACCCCTCCCTCTAGTTGTGAATCTTCATAAATTCCAACAATAGGAAATTGTTCCATAGTGGTGAAAAACCCATGTTTTTAATTTGCTGATGCAGCTCTTTTTAAAGACCTATCCTGACCTGCCGGAGCTACTGGTGAAACTGCTGCACCTGTACGCCCACTTTCGGAAGTCCACCGTGGCAGCTGCTAGCCTTAAAAAAAGCTACAAAACACTTACATTTGCCCAAACACCGGCTGTTGTGTGATGTCACCACTCGCTGGAATTCTACATATATGTTGTCCAGGGTGTGTGAGCAAGAGAGAGCTCTCACGGAATACCAGCTACAAAACCGACGGGTGCGTTCAACTTAGCTCCCTCAATTTGCCAAACATTAGTGGCAATGGATGGCAGGCTTATGCAAAGTTTTAAGGATATTCGAGGAGTATACCAGGAAGGTGCGCTGCGATAATGCCATAGTTAGTGTAACCATCCCACTCCTATGCGTTGTTAAAGAATCCGTCATTGCCATCAGGGAGAACGCCTTGCATGCACAGGAGGCCGGGATAGGAGGAGACGTGACATAACTAGGCAGTCACACTCCTGTCAGCTTCTCAGCGTTAATTCCTGGAGGAAGAAAAAGGGAGGAGGAGGCTGTTGGCCACACTGTCAGCGAGGCTAGCGGTTGTGTGCTTCCCATTGGTCCAGCGAGGATGGGGAGAAGAGGAAGCAGAGGAGGATGCCTCCTAATGGAGGCATCAAAGTGATGCCAATTCAAAGCCTGGCGCACATGGCTGAATTTATATTGGGCTGCTTTATAGAGATATTCCCACCTTCCATTGCTGGCGGCAGAGAAGAGAGTACCTCCCAAAGCCGGACAACGTCCATAAGGTCCACAGCCACCAGGGGAACACTCTCCAAAGTATGGGACACATTCATGGCACCCCCTCGCCAAAAATCCATCACTGCAGGGCCTAGTATGAACAGGAGGGACAAGTCTCGGCGGATGTTGCAAGAGTACCTGGATGACCACAACCCTCTCCTCCCCAATCCTGCGCCGCCCTACACGTATTGGGTCTCCAAGTTTGACACGTTGCTCAAACTCTCAAAAGAGGGCTGATTATTGGTAGATTGTGGTCTGATTTTTGCATGATTGTGGGATGATTGTTGGCTTATTGTGGATTGTTTGTGGATAGATTGTGGGCTGATTGACCACTACTGCACGTCAAAAGATTTTTAAAACTCACACCCTTCAGCCAGTGTTGGCAGCCAGGATGCAACTGTAGGTCCAACAGAGACTCCTGGAACTGCAATGCCAGTGCCACCTGCACTTTCAAAGTTTGTCAGAGTGGCTGGACCTAGACATGTTAGATGTTATGGATTTCATGAAGGCAGGGCCGTCTTAACAGCATTATGGGCCCCTGGGCAGAGGTGCGAATTGGGCCCCATCCAATCTTTGCAACCCCGCCCCTAGCCAGTACAATTACGTACAATAAAAAATACAAATTATTGTTAACATAAACTTTAATTCACAACACAGTCTTTCAGCAGCGCAAAAACAAAAAAATAACCAGGCGTGCATGCCTCACCAAACCAGACCAGGTTGGCTTCAAAGTATCCAAAAAACGCAATGGAGACAGCACTTCCAACAGCAATCTGCAGGGTTTATTGTCACACCAGTGCAACATGTCTCATATATACAGAGGGGCAACAACATGACTATTATATATGAGAACCATGTTGTCTGCCTGTATGTATACTGTATAATACAATATACAGGGAAACAACATGTCTCATATATACTGAGGGGCAGCAACATGACTATAATATATGAGAACCATGTTGTCTCCCTGTATGTATACTGTATAATACAATATACAGGGAAACAACATGGCTTATATATAGAGAAGGGCTAAACAACATGTCTCATATATACATAGGGGCAACAACATGACTATTATATATGAGAACCATGTTGTTTCCCTGTATGTATACTGTATAATACAATATACAGGGAAACAACATGTCTTATATATACAGAGGGGCAACAACATGACTATTATATTATATATGAACCATGTTGTTTCCCTGTATACAGAATACAGGGAAACAACATGGTTCATATAAAAACATAATAGTCATGTTGTTGCTCCTCTGTCTATATGAGACATGTTGTTTTGCCCTTCTCTATATATATGCCAGATAACAAGCAACAAATATTACCACCGCATACTGACTAACACCACCGCTGCTACTGACTAATCCACTGTACACAGATCACTATCACCTCATCCAGTCATATAGAGGCTGACCCAGCTCTACACAGGTTCTGTACACCATATACATTACAGTGCATATACATCAAGTGACTCACATGGGACGTCTTCTCTGATCGGAGTTCTTCCCTTTTCATCTTCTTTTCCATTTGCCCTGTGCCGTTATGAGAACTTCTCCGAGCCACGAATCCACAGAATCTGCCAGACAGACATATTAGGCTCCACACTCTGTCACTATCCTCATCTCTCTACACACTGCACATCTGTATTGGCCCCTTATAGATAGCTCCCCCTGTATTACCCCCTTATAGATGGCTCCCCTCCGTATTACCCCCTTATAGATGGCTCCCCCCTGTATCCCCCCGTATAGATGGCTCCCCCTGTATTACCCCCTTATAGATGGCTCCCCCTGTATTACCCCCTTATACATGGCTCCCCCTGTATTACCCCCTTATAGATGGCTCCCCCTGTATTACCCCCTTATAGATGGCTCCCCCCTGTATTACCTCCTTATAGATGGCTCCCCCTGTATCCCCCCTGTATAGATGGCTCCCCCGCATTCCCCCCTTATAGATGGCTCCCCCCTGTATCCCCCCTATAGATGGCTCCCCCATATTCCCCCTTATAGATGGCTCCCCCCTGTATCCCCCCTCGTATAGATAGCTCCCCCCTGCATCCCCCCCTATAGATGGCTCCCCCCTGTATCCCCCCTATAGATGGCTCCCCCTGTATCCCCCCTATAAATGGCTCCCCCCTGTATCCCCCCCTATAGATGGCTCCCCCTTGTATCCCCCCCTATAGATGGCTCCCCCCTGTATCCCCCCTATAGATGGCTCCCCCCTGTATCCCCCCCTATAGATGGCTCCCCCCTGTATCCCCCTATAGATGGCTCCCCCTGTATCCCCCCTTATAGATGGCTCCCCCGTATTCCCCCCTTATAGATGGCTCCCCCCTGTATCCCCCCCTCGTATAGATGGCTCCCCCCTGCATCCCCCCTTATAGATGGCTCCCCCCTGTATCCCCCCTATAGATGGCTCCCCCTGTATCCCCCCTATAGATGGCTCCCCCCTGTATCCCCCCCTATAGATGGCTCCCCCTTGTATCCCCCCCTATAGATGGCTCCCCCCTGTATCCCCCCCTATAGATGGCTCCCCCCTGTATCCCCCCTATAGATGGCTCCCCCCTGTATCCCCCCCTATAGATGGCTCCCCCCTGTATCCCCCCCTATAGATGGCTCCCCCTGTATCCCCCCTTATAGATGGCTCCCCCGTATTCCCCCCTTATAGATGGCTCCCCCTGTATCCCCCCTATAGATGGCTCCCCCTGTATCCCCCTATAGATGGCCCCCCCTGTATCCCCCCTATAGATGGCTCCCCCTGTATCCCCCCTATAGATGGCCCCCCCTTTATCCCCCCCTATAGATGGCTCCCCCGTATTCCCCCCTTATAGATGGCTCCCCCCTGTATCCCCCCCCTCTCGTATAGATGGCTCCCCCCCTGTATCCCCCCCTTATAGATGGCTCCCCCCTGTATTCCCCCCTTATAGATGGCTCCCCCCTGTATCCCCCCCCCTCTCGTATAGATGGCTCCCCCCCTGTACAGTATCCCCCCCTTATAGATGGCTCACCTCCCCTGTATAGTTTGCCCTCTGCACAGCAGATAAAAAAAACAAACACCCAACTCACCTACCAGCGCTCCCCCGTCGCTGCTTCCTCTCCTCTTCTTCCCCCGGCTGATGCGTCGCTCCCTGGGGGATTCTCCGGGAGCGCACACATCCGGAAGCTCAGTGTGCGCCCAGACGGGACTTCCGGTACAGGAAACCCCAGCGACGCGCACTGAGGTTCCTGATGCGTGCGCTCCCTGAGAATCCCCCAGGGAGCGACGCATCAGCCGGGGCCGGATTTCCTCTTGCGACCGCAAGCAAGAAAGTGCTTGCGGTCGCAAGAGAAGGGGAAGGGGGGGCGCGCAGGGCCGTCTTACCCATTGGGCATGGTAGGCGGCTGCACGGGGACCCTTGCGTCCTAGGGGGCCCCTGCCCGCTGTCACAGCCGGCAGGGGCCCCCTAGGACGTAAGGGCCCCCGGGCAGCCGCCTACCATGCCCAATGGGTAAGACGGCCCTGCATGAAGGCATTCATGTTGAGCCAGCACATTATACAATAGAGAGTATTGAGGGGAGCAAGGCAAGGGCAGCTTGTAGCGGCAGTATGGGCTTGTACTAGGTGGATGCTGTGGGGGATTTGGGAGAGGACAGGTTTTTCCATGACTATGAAGAGGAGACCGCAACAATCAGGAGGAGATCGGCAGCAGTCAGGAAGAGCTCAGCAGTGTGATACCTCGGAGCCACGGTGTGGCAGTTGTTCCGTGCATTCCCCCATTATAGTTTGCCCCCTGCACAGCAGATAAAAAAAACAAACACCCAACTCACCTACCAGCGCTCCCCCGTCGCTGCTTCCTCTCCTCTTCTGCCCCCGGCTGATGCGTCGCTCCCTGGGGCCGAAGAGACAATTTCATCACCTGTAGCATCTACCAGCAGTAAGTGGGTCAGGGTATGGGTCAAAACTCCAGCGCCATTTCCATGCGGCAAAATATGGAGCGCTACTACCAGAAAAATTGGGAGAACCATGACCCCTAGGGCAAATTCTAGTCTACCTCCAAACCAAGTCCCAAAAGAATTATTCTCCCACTTTATGGAACGCTCAGTTTAAAGCGACTCTATGCTCACAATCTGACCCCCCCCCCCCCCCCCAAACCACTTTTACCTTCGGATAGCTACTTTTAATTCAAGATCTGTCCTGTGGTCCATTCGGCAGGTGATGCAGTTATTGTCCGAAAAAAATACTTTTAAACTGTGCCCTAACTTTGCACCACCCCTCCGCCCCTCCTCCCCACCCTCTTCATCATTAGGAATGCCACTGAAACATTTTCTCTATGCTGAACATTGCACAGGTCCTTAATGATCCAGCCCATGTGCCGGGCTGCCACAGGTAGGAAATAGGAGGCAACCTGCCTGGAGCTCTCTTAATGATGAAGTTAGTTAGTGCAAAGTTAGGGCACAGATACTCCCGTTTGGCATGGGCTTCAAGTTTAAAAGTATTTTTTTAAGGACAATAACTGCATCACCTGCCGAACGGACCCCAGGACAGATCTTGGATTAAAAGCAGCTATCTGAAGGTACAAGTGGTTTGGGGGTCAGATTGTGGGTACAGAGTCGCTTTAAGGAATGCACAGTAGGAGTGGAATGCAGACACTGATTATGTAAGGCGCTCACTAATGAAAATGAATTTTTAGAACACAGTAGGAGTGGAGTGCTAACAATGATTATGTAAGACGCAAGCTTAGTTCACTGATCCCAGCAAATTGGTACAACTCAATAGAAGTTTACAGTGCCCAGTGAGTGAGTATTATGGACTGTGTGTTCACTGGTCACTGGTTCTTATAGGCACCTAGTTACTTGGTAAACTGGACACTTGGTTCACAGTTCCAACAAAAACTCCCCTCCAAAATAGGACAAGCTGCATCTTTTGTTTCTAAATACTTCTACTGGTTGCCAAGAAAAATTCACTCTTCTTTTTTTTGTATTTTTTTCTGCTTTTTAACAGTTCTGTTAAAAAAAAATGACTGTTGTTTCTGCCCATTTGGTTTTCATTCGTTTTTTTGTGCATCACTATTTTCAATGAAAATTATTATTTTCTGCTCTGACACGCTAAGGTCTTCCTTGCTCTACCTGCATGTTTTTCTTCTAAAACCTTCTCATTTGTTTTGTATTTGTACCATGTGTGACAAACAGCTGACTAAGATTAACCAAAATACCACACTCCATGGTGGGTTTTTCTCTTGAGATATTTTGATATTCCTTTCCATTGTGACAGCTTAGTAAGGTCTGTAAGAACTTTCCCTTTCAATTACATATCAGACATTTGAGCAGGCAATTGTATTGGAAATCTAAACGAAGAGGTGATATTATTTTTCACTTTTTAATTTGGAAAAAGAATGCACCTATATGCTCTGGTAGTCATCTATTTATTTTTATTTATTTATAATTTTATTTCTGCTTTATGAAGTCAAGTTATCAGTTATTAAACTCATTATTTTGTGTCATATTTGTGATTCGTGCACTTGCTAGTAAAAAGTTGACTTAACATCAAGTGTACTGAGTCTATTACGTTTGTCAAGGTTTACCACAAAACTTCTCAAGGGAAAGGATACAAGTATATCTTGTATATTACCATGCTCAGTGTTGAATTGAGTTGTAACTGAAACAAAATCTTGGAATTACCGAATGAAGCTGAGCAATAAAATTGTTAATACTGTTAATATTTTTAATACAGTGGTGTCTTGGATTACGAGCATAATTTGTTCCAGGACTGTGCTTGTAATCCAAATCAACTCTTAAACCAAAGCAAAATTTCCCATAGGAAATCACCGACATGCAGACAATTGGTTCCCCACAAAAAAAACAATGATTTTTTATTCTGTATAACATGTAAAACAAATGAAACAAACAGTGAGAAACAGCTGAATATGTGATATTGTAAGATACTGTACAGTATAGCAATCATCATGTGGTGTATAATGTATACTACGTGCATATACCTGAAAAAACATCCGCTGTTTGTAGATACAGGATGGAACTGCATATCCCCATAATGGCAAGGATGGGAAACACAAGGGCTGACAGAGACTGTAGGGAGTATAAAGGAATGAGCAGGACATGTGTGGGAACATAAATGCAGCACTCTCTGTCCGGGGAGAGAGAGGCTACAGCTGCGGAGAAATTACCTCCACAGTCCTGTCCCCTGATACAAGCACCACCCTCAAGTGGAGCTGCTATGATTTGGAAGGTGAAGGAGACTTCCTGGGTCAGAGTACAGTGCTGTAGACCCCACTATGTAGACCATGCCCCTACTCCACTCGCCTTCCCACCCAGTACAGGGAGCTCTTAAACCTGGAGATGCCCCATCTTCACTCACCAATTGGCATAATGATTTTCCAGTTTCTGAATATCATATTGATATCTGATCAGTCTTAGACCGTGTTCCCACATTTACTGTACATCACCACATGCAGTCAAAACCAGACCCTCATGCAGTAACCAATAGGCGTATGGCCAATAATCCTAATAACAGCACTAGGGAAGAAATGGGAGTGTGATTTCAGCAATGTGCATTTCTTTATATGTAGAAACATTATCTGAATAGTTTTTTTATGGATAATACGTGCCTACAAGTAGTATTCAACCCCCTGCAGATTTAGCAGGTTTACACATTCGGAATTAACTTGGCATTGTGACATTTGGACTGTAAATCAGTCTGGAAGTGTGAAATGCACTGCAGCAAAAAAGAATGTTATTTCTTTGTTTATTGTTTTTTAAAATTGTGAAAAGTTTATTCAGAGGGTCAATTATTATTCAACCCCTCAAACCACCAGAATTCTGTTTGGTTCCCCTAAAGTATTAAGAAGTAGTTCAGGCACAAAGAACAATGAGTTTCATGTGTTTGGATTAATTATCTGTTTTTCCCGCCTTTTCTGACTATTTAAGACCCTCCCCAAACTTGTGAACAGCACTCATACATGGTCAACATGGGAAAGACAAAGGAGCATTCCAAGGCCATCGGAGACAAGATCGTGGAGGGTCACAAGGCTGGCAAGGGCTACAAAACCCTTTCCAAGGAGTTGGGCCTACCTGTCTCCACTGTTGGGAGCATCATCCGGAAGTGGAAGGCTTATGGAACTACTGTTAGCCTTCCACGGTCTGGACAGCCTTTGAAAGTTTCCTCCCGTGCCGAGGCCAGGCTTGTCCAAAGAGTTAAGGCTGACCCAAGGACAACAAGGAAGGAGCTCCGGGAAGATATCATTGCAGTGGGGACATTGGTTTCAGTTAATACCATAAGTAACGTACTCCACCGCAATGGTCTCCATTCCAGACGAGCCCGTAAGGTACCTTTACTTTCAAAGCGTCATGTCAAGGCTCATCTACAGTTTGCTCATGATCACTTGGAGGACTCTGAGACCGACTGGTTCAAGGTTCTCTGGTCTGATGAGACCAAGATCGAGATCTTTGGTGCCAACCACACACGTCACGTTTGGCGACTGGATGGCACTGCATACGACCCCAAGAATACCATCCCTACAGTCAATCATGGTGGTGGTAGCATCATGCTGTGGGGCTGCTTCTCAGCCAAGAGGCCTGGCCATCTGGTCCGCATCCATGGAAAGATGGATAGCACAGCCTACCTGGAGATTCTGGCCAAGAACCTCCGCTCCTCCATCAAGGATCTTAAGATGGGTCGTCATTTCATCTTCCAACAAGACAACAACCCAAAGCACACAGCCAAGAAAACCAAGGCCTGGTTCAAAAGGGAAAAAAGCAAGGTGTTGCAGTGGCCTAGTCAGTCTCCTGACCTTAACCCAATTGAAAAATTGTGGAAGGAGCTCAAGATTAAAGTCCACATGAGACACCCAAAGAACCTAGATAACTTGGAGGAGATCTGCATGGAGGAGTGGGCCAAGATAACTCCAGAGACCTGTGACGGCCTGATCAGGTCTTATAAAATACGATTATTAGCTGTAATTGCAAACAAGGGTTTTTCCACAGAATATTAAACCTAGGGGTTGAATAATAATTGACCCACACTTTTATGTTTAAAATTTATTATAATTTAACTGAGCAACGTAAATTTTTGGTTTGTAATATTTATGCATCTGTTAATAAATCCTGCTCTTGTTTGAAGTTTGAAGGCTCTAACTTGTTTGCAACTTATCAAACCTGCTAAATCTGCAGGGGGTTGAATACTACTTGTAGGCACTGTAACTGCTTAAAACATTAAAATTTCCACAGTGAATCAATGATTAGAGCAGTTTGCATATTGTCTAAATTCTCACCCCAGGATTGGTAGATTGGTAGGTAATAGCTCCAGGTATCACATTAAACACTGCCACACTAGACCTGATCAATTCTGCCAAACTGTGACTGATTACACCACCACTCCAGACCTGACCAATACCACCATCCCCCCTCCCCCTTGAAAAGACACCAGATTTACTGGCAAGTATGAATGGGAGGTGGGAGACCAAAAAAACAAAACAGCACCAAAAAAAGTTGTTTTTTCGCATTGCTCCCTGGTGGTGCCCCCTACAAGGTGCTGCCCTAGGCACCGGACCACGGGGGCCTAATGGTAAATACAGCCTTGCTCCTACCTATAGTGGCATAGTGTACCAAGAAATACAAAGAAAAAATATATAGTCCTCTTAGTCAAAGCAACCCTATGTGGTATAGTAAAGAAACATAATAAAATAATAAAAATTGTAATTTAATTATAGTATATAAAATCACATATAATGATCATGGAAACAATACAGTACAATAAAAGAGCAGAGATACTAGTAAAATGCTGCTAGGCCCTGACAGGAAAGTAAATAAATAAATGAGTAGCGATACCAGAACTTCTGATTATGTTTGTAAAAGGTAATGTCTGAACAGCAATAGATTTGTTAGTAGGCAGAGTACAGTAGCTATAGATTAACCCTTTCCCGCACGAGTGCGGGCGTTCAGATCGGGGCCGCGCGGCGACCCCGCTCTGAACCGCGGCGGTCCCGGGTGCCGCTTGTAGCCCGGGACCGCCGGTATTAGCAGGCACAGTCCGATCGCCGTGCCCACTAATACAGTAATCAGATGCAGCTGTCAAACATGACAGCTGCATCCGATTACCGGCTGCAGCACTTCCCTGGTGTCTAGTGGCGGAGATCGCTCCTCCGGGACGTTGTCCCGGAGGAGCGATCTCCGAGCCAGCCGGGGACTCGTCCAAGATGGCGCAGTCACCAGCTCGGTACCCGTTTGTATTCGGCTGCAGCAGCCGAAAGCAAACGAGTGCCGATTTCATTGATCTTTGCTGTATATCTATACAGCAAAGATCTCAATGAGAGATCAAAGTGTATATACTAGAAGTCCCCTAGGGGGGCTTCTAGTATATGTGTAAAAAAAAAAAAAAAAAAAAAAAAGGATTGTTATTAGTAAAAAGCCCCCTCCCTTAATAAAAGTCAGAATCACCCCCCTTTTCCCAGGTTATAAATAAAAGTAAACAAATAAATAAATAAACATGTTTGCTATCGCCGCGTGCGTAATCGCCCGAACTATTAATTAATCACATTCCTGATCTCGCACAGTAAACAACGTCAGCGCAAAAAAAATCCCAAAGTGCAAAATTGCGCATTTTCGGTCGCATCAAATCCAGAAATAATTTAATAAAAAGCGATCAAAAAGTCGTATATGCGCAATCAAGGTACCGATAGTAAAACATCATGGCGTAAAAAATGACTCCTCATACAGCCCCATAGACCAAAGGATAAAAGCGCTATAAGCCTGGGAATAGAGCGATTTTAAGGAACGTATATTTGTTAACAATGGTTTGAATTTTTTACAGGCCATCAGATACAATATAAGTTATACATGTTATATATTGTTTTAATCGTAACGACTTGAGGAACATGCTTAACAAGTCAGTTTTACCCCAGGGCGAATGGCGTAAAAACACATTCCCCCCAAATAAAAGAAATGCGGTTTTTTTTCAATTTCTCCACACTTTGAATTTTTTTCTGGTTTCGTAGTATACTTTATGCAAAAATTCAGCGTGTCATTGCAAAGTACAATTAGTGACGCAAAAAATAAGGGCTCATGTGGGTCTGTAGGTGTAAAATGCAAGTGCTATGGCCTTTTAAGCACAAGGAGGAAAAAACGAAAACACAAAAACGAAAATTAGCCTGGTCCTGGAGGGGTTAATGGGTAGGCAGATATTAGCCACGGAGTTTGCTGTATGCAGTAGATAAAATGCAATCACATAGTTGTGGGAGTTTGTGCTACCCAAGGTAGTGATCTTGTTGCAGTCAGCAACAGTGAATGTTATGCTGAAAAAACTGCTAGCAATCCATAGATAGTTTGTGACATATAGTAGAACAGCGCTGTTTAACTATTGGGGCCTCACTCAACATATTGTATGCCATTTACTCCAAAATGCTGGAACGACCGGTGTCAGAGAAGATTATCCCAGCCGGTACTGCAGTATCGGCAGGATGATCTTCACTGCTGCTGAATTCGGATGCGAACGCATCCGTGCGCCCCGCATCTGAATTCGCCGCACGCTCCATTGTGTGTACTGACAGGTTTTCTGCGGCCACTTTTCAGTGAATAACAGCCACAGAAAACTGACATGTCAGTTTTTTTGTGGCGCCGCTAAGGATCCCGGCGGGTATACTATGTGTATACACTCCGGACGGGATTCCAAAAATGCCAGCACTACGTAAGTTCTGTAGTAATCACGGTCGTTGTTGCAAATGAGCAACAACGGCTTTGATTACTACGGAACTTACGTATTGTGAACATAGCCTTGAGCTATGTTGACACTCTATATTAGACCGGCCGTTCTGTGAACTGTAGTACCGTCCGGATGATCTTTCTGGCCGTAGTGTTCTGATGCGGACGCTGATTAGCGTGCGCCAGCATCAGAACTTGCCACTGCACACAATAAGCAAGCAGCCGGAGCCGCTCGCTTCATTGTGTGAACTGACATGGGTTTCTGCGGCAGACATGTCAGTTATTTGCGGGTCCGCATGGGATCCCGGCCGGAGCGTATACGATGTGTATACACTCCTGCCGGGATCCCATTGAAGTAGAGGCAGTGTTCACATGAGCATAAAGTACAACCGTTGATTCCGATGGCAACAACGGTCGTACTGTTACAGGCCAGGTTCAGACTATGTAACTGTGCGGCTGTATTTGCGGCTGTAATTGTGCGGCTGTATTTTTGTTGGTTCATGCGTACGCTGGAAAGTATAGGATATATGGCTGCACAGTGCACACTATGTATGAATCTACGGCCCGATCGTAAACGGACCCGTAAAAAATGAACAAGACCATTGTTTGCGGCTGGACATGCGGCCGAGGATTGACAGGCGGTCCGTAAGGAGTACTTCAAAAATAGCCGGCAGTGATGCCGAATGCTGATGCCTCTAATAGTTAATATATTAAATTAATAAAACACATTCTCTTTGTAATAAAGTCCCTTTCGTTGGTCAATAATTTAATTCTAACGAATCCATCATTTTGCAATTAAATATACTGTTATAATAAATAGATATATAAATAAATGTATATTTATATATATATTTATTTTTTGACAGTATATTTAATTGCACAATGAGGGATTCGTTAGAATTAAATTATTGACCAACGAAACTGAATTTATTTCAACGAAAATGTGTTTTATTAATTAAATATGAATTAGTACAGGAAGCTCCATAAGCCGTTAATTCATATGCCGGCAATAGAGCTTTCTGTACTAATCATCACTTTACTTTAATGAAAACATCAAATGTTTCTTCTAATTATGTTATCACAATAGCATTACTAGAAGAAACATTTAGAATTATATGTGCGCTCAGCTGATTGGCTGATCGGCTCAGCGCACATATAATGAGCCGGTCCGCAGCACAGTGACTTCATTGTGCTGCGGACCAGCGAAGAGGACACATCGGGGTGAGTATAGAGCTCTCCCCACCCCCTCCCCAGCACTGCACCCCTCCCAGCAAGGAAGGGGGGGTCAGTTAACCCCTTCCTTGCTGGGATGGGTGCAGTCTGACATCAGTCTGGCCCCCAAGGGGTTAAGGGGGATGCAATACATCCTCCCTTAACCCCTTGGGGGCCAGACTGTAAGCAGAGATCTGTAAAGATGCTGCATACTGTAAGGAGCACAACACCGCTCACAATGATGGGTGTTGTGCTCCTGTTTGTGTGTTTTTTGTGTGTTTCTCCCTTTTTATTTTTCAGATATCGGTATCCTGTGGATTACGTCGGATTCCGTGGACTACGTCGATGACCAGCGTTTTTTTAATGTTTTTTTTTAAATAAAATGGTCAATGAGGGGTGTGGGGGTGTTTTTATTTGAATAAAAAAATTTTTTAACTTGTGTCTTGTCTTTATTTCTTTACTTTATAGACTTAGTAGTGGAAGCCGTCTAATAGACGGAATCCATTACTAAGTTGGGGCCTAGTGTTAGCCGGTATAAAATGGCTAACACTAACCCCCTATTATTACCCCAGTACCCAATGCCACCAGGGGTACTGGGAAGAGCCGGGTGCCAGTGGTCCCGGAGCTTCAAAATTGGCGCTCTTGGACCGGGCGGCAGCAGGCTGGTAAGATTTAGGCTGGGGAGGGCCTAAACCAATGGCTCTTCCCACCCTGGTGTTACCAGGCTGCTGTCGTTTGGTTTTTAACCCGGCTGGTTATAAAAATAGGGGGGACCCTATGCGTTTTTTTAAATTATTTATTTATTTAAAAAAAAACGCATAGGGTCCCCCCTATTTTTATAACCAGCCGGGTTAAAAACCAAACGACAGCCGCCTGGTAACACCAGGGTGGGAAGAGCCATTGGTTTAGGCCCTCCCCAGCCTAAATCTTACCAGCCTGCTGCCGCCCGGTCCAGGAGCGCCAATTTTGACGCTCCGGGACCACTGGCACCCGGCTCTTCCCAGTACCCCTGGTGGCATTGGGTACTGGGGTAATAATAGGGGGTTAGTGTTAGCCATTTTATACCGGCTAACACTAGGCCTCAACTTAGTAATGGATTCCGTCTATTAGACGGCTTCCACTACTAAGTCTATAAAGTAAAGAAATAAAGACAAGACACAAGTTAAAAAAATTTTTTATTCAAATAAAAACACCCCCACACCCCTCATTGACCATTTTATTAAAAAAAAACATAAAAAAAACGCTGGTCATCGACGTAGTCCACGGAATCCGACGTAATCCACAGGATACCGATATCTGAAAAACAAAAAGGGAGAAACACACAAAAAACACACAAACAGGAGCACAACACCCATCATTGTGAGCGGTGTTGTGCTCCTTACAGTATGCAGCATCTTTACAGATCGCTGCTTACAGTCTGGCCCCCAAGGGGTTAAGGGAGGATGTATTGCATCCCCCCTAACCCCTTGGGGGCCAGACTGATGTCAGACTGCACCCATCCCAGCAAGGAAGGGGTTAACTGACCCCCCCTTCCTTGCTGGGAGGGGTGCAGTGCTGGGGAGGGGGTGGGGAGAGCTCTATACTCACCCCGATGTGTCCTCTTCGCTGGTCTGCAGCACAATGAAGTCACTGTGCTGCGGACCGGCTCATTATATGTGCGCTGAGCCGATCAGCCAATCAGCTGAGCGCACGTATAATTCTAAATGTTTCTTCTAATAATGCTATTGTGATAACATAATTAGAAGAAACATTTGATGTTTTCATTAAAGTAAAGTGATGATTAGTACAGAAAGCTCTATTGCCGGCATATGAATTAACGGCTTATGGAGCTTCCTGTACCAATTAATATTTAATTAATAAAACACAATTTCGTTGAAATAAATTCAGTTTCGTTGGTCAATAATTTAATTCTAACGAATTCATCATTGTGCAATTAAATATACTGTCAAAAAATAAATATATATATAAATATACATTTATTTATATATCTATTTATTTTAACAGTATATTTAATTGCAAAATGATGGATTAGTTTAAATTTAATTATTGAACAACGAAAGGGACTTTATTGCAAAGAGAATGTGTTTTATTATTTTAATAGATTAACCATGAGAGACATCGGCTATAGTGCAGAGGATCGCAAACCCCGGTAATAGCAATTCATGTAAACTGTGTCCCCTGCTTTCCCAGATGCATCCAGAGGTGTTTGCATCACTTTCTTAAGATTTTATTTGTTATTTTTAGTTGAACCAGATTTCAAAGTAAATGACCGTATGTTTTGAGCCGCATGTCTATTTTTTCCCACGACCGGAGTTTCATCCGCACATTTACAGCCGCATAAAAAATACAGCCGCACAGTTACATAGTGTGAACCTAGCCACATAGTGTAAACATAGCCTCAACCTGCACCTGGTACCTCCACTCATTCACCTATTAATTTTTTCTGCCAGGGCCCGGCAGCATTTTACTAGTATCAATGTTCTTTTATTGTACTGTATTGTTTCCATAATCATTATATGTGATTTTATATACTATAAAAAATTAGCATTTTTTTATTTTATTATGTTTCTTTACCATATCACATAGGGTTGCTGTGATTTAGAGGGCTATATATTTTTTCTTTGCATTTCATGGATATAACAAACACATTTGGAAATACTGTAGCTGCCTGTATATTTATTCCTGAACCAGTTTTATTGTCTCTAACAAATTTGGTGTGAACTATGTTTCCTGCAAGATCACACCCATTTTTCTTAGCTCTTTGTTTTACTTTGGCATGAGAGAAAAATGTCACAAAAATTGCCCACTTTCAATATGCAGTAAGATTTTGTAGTTCATGCCAAAATCTAATGTAAGCTGAATAATAAATGTGGACATATGATTTTTTTTACAAGACATAAAAAGGGAAAATCTTCATGCTAATGAGCATAAATTGATATCAAAGCATACATAAAAAAAATAAAATTTGAGTGCAATAATGAAAATGATGTGCTAGAACACTTGTTGAGAAATGGGTCACATATGTGCTATGGCTCATTCATCAAATCATTTTACATTTCAAAAAATACACAAAAAAGAACCGTGTGGAGAACATTGTAACAGTTAATCATCCTGTGGTGTTTCTTAAAGAATGATATAAAACTGTCAAAAAGCAATAAATAACTTAGAACAGAAATAGCACAAAGTCAAATTTCAAATAAATAGAAAAAGAAAGGAGGTTAATAATTTATTTCTACTAAAATGTTATAATATGTTTCTTAAATGTAATATTTGATTAAATTATATAAAATATATTTAAATGTATTCTTTAATTGAAATCTAAACCTTTAATACATATTTTTTATTAAAAAAGTTATATACATATATATATCAACAATAAAATAAAAAAATAAGTTTGTCAGATCTTTCTATCCAAAGGGGTATATCAATGACTAAAAACATATCTTCTATTAGCAAGATATAAGATAAATTTCTAATAATCTGGTGGATACATCCTCTGGTACAACAGCTGATTGACATGAGCACCATTCATTCTATAAGGAGTCACGAAACATAGCTAAGCTAACATAGCTCAACTATCTCCAATGGCTCCATAGAGGATAAATGATGAGCATGCAGACCTGATGCTACCTTCATGCAGAAAAAGGGCTCTGAGAGGTCGGACTCCCATTTTGTGCAGCAAAAGAGCAAAAGCATCCATCATCCATTAAGTTTCCTTATTAATCCAACAATATATACCTGTAGTGCTCAGGTAAAGGTGGACATACACCTTCAAGAACTTGCCCACAACAGTGACGTATTGCATTTTTTATTCTAATTTTTGCATATTTCATTCCTCAAATGGATGTGTAAACAAAATATACCAAAATTAGAACAAAAAAAAATCAAATAGATTCTTCAAGACACATTAGAACATGGCGGTATGCCAGAAATGGCATTCATAATGCTGGAGTTGTAAGGTGTCTTGCAGAAACCTGTTCCATTCTTTTGTTCTAATTTTTGTATATTTCATTTACACATCCCTTCAAGGGATGGATAATTCAAAAATAAGAATGAAAAGATACAATAGGTTACTTCAAAGTGTACCAGACACTGCTTTGCTGAGAAGGAGGCACCTGGTTAAATGTATGAGTCTCCCATTGATTTTGATGGGGTTCTTTACTCGAGTTGAGCACTCATGCATTCTAGTGCCCGCTAAACACTTCTAATTTTCAGATTGACTAGGTGTCATAACCGCTTGTAGGGTTTGGACAGAGAAGAGTTGGGAAAGAAAAAGACTGTGAACACTGAACTCATCCACCCTCCCTTCCCGCCAACTGTCCCAACCTTCTTGCCTCGACCAGTCAAAAGTGACTCCAAACAACACTGGAAAGAGTCCCTCACTTGCAACAATGTGAAACAAGGTCAATACCAGATAAGTAACATAGTACAATAACAGAATCCAAGGTCAATGTACAGAAGCCAGAGTCAAGGAACCAGGTGTAGAGAAACAGGACAGCAAATATAATGAATGCTAATCACACTTTGCAAGAAAGACTAATAGCAAGCAAAGGGTTTATAGACATATATATATATGGTCAGGGGTCGGGTCTAGCATGTGATTGGAACAGAGACCGAGAACCCAGGCTGACAAAGTAAAGGATAAATGGAAAAGGCAGTGTCAATCAAAAGCAAAACAGAGCTCATTTGTTTACTAACCGTAGGGATGTGGTAGATAATCAATCACCAAGGTAGAAGGAATTAAACAGTAGAGCACAGTCTCAGCCGTATACCACAAGCCGAGGACCGCACCAAGAGCATGTCATGTTATGACAGTCATGACAATAGAACTGTCCTAATCTTCCATAGATTCACTCACCAAACCATCTTTACCCAATCATGAATAGATCAGAGAACTGGACTGTCCCTTAAATTATTGAGAGTCTGTTTTTGCTCCATAGTGGCTTGATGCAGACCCAAAAACTTTTGAATGGGATTGATTAACTAAAACATACTGATGGTTTAGTTGGCTTCTTATGAAATTAGTCATATGGGGGGATTTATCAAGACTTAAGTCTTCAAGTCTTAAAATAGGCCCCACCCCTGTCCCCCAGCAAAATTCATACAAATTTGCATACCTTTTAGTGAATCTGGCCGGTCATGTGCCCGACCCGGCGCCCGGCGTACTAAATCTCTACCCGCCTCCAGTGGGTGAAGATCGTGATAAATAAGGCTCGGGAGGGGGCCACGCCTTTTCTTCACCTTGCCACCCCTTCCTCCCGAGCACCCCCATGCCCGCCCACTGGGCAAGCGGGGGATACGGCATGGGTACACCAGGGAGAAGGGGCAAATATGCACCTTCTCCCTTGCGTAAGCCCCTGTCATAACTTTAATAAATGTTCCCATTGTGTTTGCAATTGAATAGCTCTGTTGAACTTAATGCTTTTCAAGTGTATACATCAACCATATCCATCTGGTTCCATTTTTCTCTTGACCTCCATTGGCCTTCGCATACCTCTTTTTTCTGTTATGTTATGTGCTACATAGTAACTTTTGGTCATGCAACAGAAGATCACAAGTTGTCCTGCTAAAAATCTAGTAATCTAGTATTAGTGATCCTGGTTACACTGAAATACAGCAGGTTTGTCTTACTGGCAACTCCCATGTTGTGTTTGAGGTAATTTGCAAATTGCAGTGTAACCATATTTCTAATCAGTCATTAAGATGTGGAACAATCCTGTAATCTTAGGTCACGTGTCATGTTGTCGTTGTAGCCCTAGCCTTATTTTGGAGCAGCAGGGATTCTTTAGGGTGTATATCACTTTAATAACACTTGCAACTCCACAACTTATAGTGCAACCTCACTCAGCTAGTGAATAAATTAAGCATCTACCCAATGTTCTGTTTCCAGTTCTATTGCCCACACTTTGGCAGACTTGTGTACAATTAGTCTGACAGCTAAACAAAGGTTATAACAGAAGGTCACCGTTTTTGGGATAAACACTGCATGCTTATTGACAAGGTTAAATCATTAAATCCTTCTAAACAAAGGGTAAAACGTTTTTTTTCCCTGAAATATATTGAAAATGGCTAGTACATTAACCTTTCTTTCACCAATGCATACTGATTCTAACAATAGTTCTGAAATCATTAATTGTGTACAATTTATTCATGAGCTACAAATTGAATTTTAATGTGAATGCAGGCCTACTCAATCTACTCTGGGCACAATGTAAGAATTTCCATAACACAATTGTAAACCCTGACTATGCAAACTGCAGCACAGTGTTTTAAGACATCCGGCTTTGTTTTATCCTGCTTGACAACAATTTACATTAAAAGTTAAAGCAATAACTTGGAAATAATTTAAAACATAAGAAAGAAAGAAAGAAAGAAAGAAAGAAAGAAAGAAAGAAAGAAAGAAAGAAAGAAAGAAAGAAAGAAAGAAAGAAAAAATAGTTGATGCATTCTCTACTGCCAATCATATATAAAGCAGCAATGTGTCAGTTGCATAAGGATGTCATATAAACAGGCTAATACAGAAAGCAAATTATAGTAATTTTACAACGTCATTGAGGTTTACTGGATTGTAATGCTCAAAGGGACACTTAAAAATATAAAAGGGTAATAATTAGGTATATAACAATGTAATCGAGTGGAGGGGTGACATGGCCTGCATAGCAGGGTCTACAGCACTGTACTCAGAAAGTCTCCCTCATCTTCCAAATCATAGCAGATCCACTTCAGGCTGGGGCTTACATCAGGGGACAGGACTGTGGAGGTAATCTCTTCATAGCTGTAACCCCTCTCTCCTCAGACAAAGAGTGCTGCATGTATGTGCGCACATCTGTACTGCTCATTCCTTCATGCTCCCTGCAGTCTGTCTCAGCCCTTGTTTTCTATCTCTCTATTACTGTACAGTAACTTATAATATCACAAATTCAGCTGTTTCTGAATGTTTGTTTCATTAGTTTTACATGTTGTTCAGAATATTAAAATTGTCTGCATTTCTATGATTTCTTATGGGAAAATTTGCTTTGGTTTAAGAGTGGATTTGGATTACAAGCACTGTCCCGGAACGAATTATGCTCGTAATCCAAGGCATCACTGTACTTTTGTATACCCTTACATTGTACAAATTACTAATCTTGTCCCTGGTTCCTGAAGGCAACTCTGACAAGATCCTAAACAACTTAATAGCTAAATAATGTTATATTTAGGTATATTTAGTATTTGAAATATTTGCTTTAGAGCTTTAGAGGGAGAGATTTGTTTTAGAGGGAGAGATTTATCAAGGGGTGTAAAATTTTGACTGGTGTAAACTGCTCACAGCAACCAATCACAGCTCCTCTCTTCTTACAATAGAGCTGAAAGCTGTGTTGCTGTGGGCAGTCTGCACCAGTCTAAATTTAACACCCTTTAATGAATCTCCCCCTTAGTGATCAGCAGATTTCCATTACAACTTCCAATGGTTTGTTACCCAGCTTTCCCATGAGCATGGAGGATAAATCTGGCCAAATATAATACAATTTAGTAGCAGTTTATATAGGCAGATTTTATTTGATTAGTTTCCATCACAACTTTAATTTAACTAGTTTGTTTTTTTTTTTTTTTTTTTTGGGGAGGGGGGGGGGGGCATTGAAATATATGCCTAGCTATGCTACAGAAAGCAAAATGCCAGCTTCATCAAGACGCGCAGCGGGAATCTATTACAGTAAACATAAATTGCATCTGGCCACACTATCTTAGGGCAAAGCCATGCCCCTTCCATGTGAAGCCCTGGTTCTCTCATAATAAGTTGTTATCCATTTTTTTATTGCTTACTTTTTAAGACGACCTGTAAAATGAGCAATTTAGTCTGATGTGTGTGGACTTAATGTTAATAATGGTGGTCATATTCATGGAGCGAGGGGGCGTGATTGCTTTACATTTATGGATGTGTATGTCCAATAATAAAACTAGAGATGAGCAAAGTTAATGCAGTGAAGCAAGATTTTCTGCAAATTGCTTTGTTTTGTGAATTAAATTCACAGCAATTTGTTAACAAATTCGCTAAACATAGTGGGCCAAGATGGCTGCTGCACATGTTAGCTTACAGTATAGTTATTTGGCTGGAGCAAGGGATTATCCATAATGCTCTGCACCCTGTCCAATCACCTGCATGCCCAACTGTGATGTCAGCACCTTACCCTCTATATAGGGTGATTGGCTTCCTGGAGGCGGCCAGCCGGCTGTGTGTATATTGGAGAGTAGATTGCAGCAGGCAGTCAGAGCAGGGAGAGAAATACACAGAGATTGCAAAGAGAAGCCAGTGTCCAGTATCACAAGTAAATGAGTTCTGTTTTTGAGCATTATACCTAGTCACTGGGTGCTGGCTTTTCTAAAAATCATGGCACTCAAGAAGTAGTCTGCAAGTGAACTATTTTTATCCCAGTGACTCTATTGACATAATCCAACCAGATCAATATTTGCAAAGACAAGGTAGGTGTGTAAGGCTACCCATTTGACTGCTACCCTCAAACACCCCCCCCCCACACACCCACCCTTACCCGCACTGCCTTATTTATATAGATGGCCGGACCATAAGAACAATTATGCACTTTGCCCCTCTGCCATTTTGTCTCGCACCCCCTCCTGATAGTGTGTAAGCTTATGCATGCAAGCAGGGACCTCACTCCTCATGTATGGATAATTATATGTATATCTCTGTAATGTCTATTTTTTGTCTATGTATGTACCCCCAGAATTGTAAAGTGCTAAGGAATCTGTTGGCGCTATATAAATAAAAATTATTAAATATTATCAAGGCTACTGGCGATGTTTCAATCGTGCCTCTGACCTTCTTCAGGCCATTGTAGCACACTATGGAAGGGAAAATAGATTTAGCAGTATCACAACAATATTAATATATAACAGAGAAAACCAAGCAGGTGAAAAACATAGCTGGACAAGAAAGCATGAGCAATACACAGGTAGGTAATTACTCTGATACTGCAGGAGAAGGGTCTGCATATAATGATAACAAAGGAAATTACCTGTAGTTGGATAAAAAAGAAATGCTGGATCTGGTGGTCTGGTGGGGAGCTATAAGTGTGGTAGTGACGGGCCTGCAATGATTGTGTCACATGCAGCAGCACACGGAGCGTGCATCATGCGTAATTTGGTGGAGTGATGTCAGCGTGACCATAGTAATGTCAGAAGACACACATGCATGCTGGGACATCTATGTCCCCTGTATAAGTGCTCTAAAATGTGCTGATGACATTAGAACTATTATATTACTGGGGATGACAGAAATAAATGATATGATAAAGTAATGTACCAGAGAAAAATAACAGAATTGAGGTTTAAATAAAGGGGTTAAAGTAAGAGATTAAATTGAAAACATGAGGGTATGAAGAAATAATGTATAGAAGGAAGTATAAATTTTATAGAAATTAAAATATAGACCAGAAAGAGAGAAAGACACACACCAGCCAATAGTTACGAAATGTAGTTAATCCCTGTTGGATGACTGAGCCTAAGAGAAAATATACAGAAAAGAAATTATATATATATATATATATATATATATATATATATACACACAGTGGGGAAAAAAAGTATTTAGTCAGTCACCAATAGAGCAAGTTCCACCACTTAAAAAGATGAGAAAGGGCCTGTTATTGACACCATATGTACACCTCAACTATGGGAGACAAAATGAGAAAACAAATCCAGAAAATCACCTTGTCTGATTTTGTAAGAATTTATTTGCAAATTATGGTGGAAAATAAGTATTTGGTCAGTAACAAAATTTCATCTCAATACTTTGTTATATATCCTTTGTTGGCAATGACAGAGGTCAAACGTTTTCTGTAAGTTTTCACAAGGTTGGCATTGTGGCCCATTCCTTCATGCAGATCTCCTCTAGAGCAGTGATGTTTTGGGGCTGTCGCTTGGCAACACAGACTTTTAACTCCCTCCAAAGGTTTTCTATAGGGTTGAGATCTGGAGACTGGCTAGGCCACTCCAGGACCTTGAAATGCTTCTTACAAAGCCACTCCTTCGTTGCCCTGGCGGTGTGCTTTGGATCATTGTCATGTTGAAAGACCCAGCCACGTTTCATCTTCAATGCCCTTGCTGATGGAAGGAGGTTTGCACTTAAAATCTCACGATACATGGCCCCATTCATTCTTTCATGTACACGGATCAGTCGTCCTGGCCCCTTTGCAGAGAAACAGCCCCAAAGCATGATGTTTCCACCCCCATGCTTTACAGTAGGTATGGTGTTTGATGGATGCAACTCAGTATTTTTTTTCCTCCAAACACGACAAGTTGTGTTTCTACCAAACAGTTCCACTTTGGTTTAATCAGCGGCGTAGTGTGTTACTTATAGTAGGCTTTGTTACATTTGTCCCAGCTCTCTGCAGTTCATTCACTAGGTCCCCCCCCGTGTGGTTCTGGGATTTTTGCTAGCAGTTCTTGTGATCATTTTGACCCCACGGGGTGAGATTTTGCGTGGAGCCCCAGATCGAGGGAGATTATCAGTGGTCTTGTATGTCTTCCATTTTCTAATTATTGCTCCCACAGTTGATTTCTTCACTCCAAGCTGGTTGCCTATTGCAGATTTAGTCTTCCCAGCCTGGTGCAGGGCTACAATTTTGTTTCTGGTGTCCTTTGACAGCTCTTTGGTCTTCACCATAGTGGAGTTTGGAGTCTGACTGTTTGAGGGTGTGCACAGGTGTCTTTTTATACTCAAAAAGGATCAACAATTGGCTAATTAGCTAATTAGCTCCTGATGAAGTGAGCGAAACGTGCGTCGGGCTGGTGGGCCGGACGGGGGTAAGATCTCAGTGTTGGTTTGTTTTTTTTACTTTTGTGTGGTAGCATAGGAATTGAAATTTGTAGGGCCTTACTTGTGGTGCTCTATTCATTACCTGGCTGGCCACTGAGTGGTTACAAACAGTATCTCCTCCATTATACTATATCATATTATACTACATCTATGCTGTAACTGCATTGCAGGTTAAATACTTCTTCTATACATCTGCTATAATTTCAGTGACCACTAGATGGTAGTGTTGCAATTGGTACACATAATATTGCAGCACTTATCATTTCTAATTTTATATTGATTTACCAAACTGAGATCTTTCTCCCCCTCTGGTCTTGTGTTATTTGTGTCATTTCCCATGAAATTCCCTAGTTTTTATAAATTTTTTGTAAATTATGCATATATAAATAAAGGACTTTGTTATACTTCTAAATAATTGTGCAATTGTTTTCGGTTTTCTAGATTCTTACAGTATATATCCTATCATATTCGTGGTTCATACCCCTCAGTTCGATGATCTGTGGCATATGAATTCAGAAACCCTCATGTCTTTCAGGAGGCCAATCTGGTTGGGGAATTTCCTCTATGACTTGAAATGTTAAAGATGCAGTCTCATTTACACTGGGATGTCTCTCCAACGTACCTGAGACTGCATGGACACTTGATAAAATAAACAACAAAATTCAGATTGCAAGTGTAAAATGACACACCATAGTCATTATGCACAATGCAAATGACGCAGGGAGTTCACATTTAGTTAGTTATAATGGTTATTTTCAGTATATTGTAGTCTTTTGTATATAGTAGTGTATATAGTTCATTAACCCTTTTCCTCTAACTTATACTAGAGAATTTGAGATTAGTGTCTCGTGACAAATTTTATTGTCCTGACTTGTAGCAATGAGGCTGCGTGATGGTAACTGTTGAGTATCAGTGCTGTCTTGGGGTACCCATTGAATACCTAGGCCTTTCTGAATGCTACTCTGCCAACTAGCTTATTGTATACCCATTTGTGTACTTTATAGCCTCTGGAACCAAGAGTTGTTCTTGAGACCTGACTCTGGCTTTGTGAAACAAACATATCTTTGTGCTCTGATGAAGATAGCGATGCCTGTGCTCCAAGATTCCACATAGGGTTTTCCACATCATTATTGATGTTGGGGATGAAGGGTTTCCTCCTCAAGGATGTCTTCCTCCAGTGGCATGCCTTTTGATCCCGTTGCTTTGTAAAAAGAGTCCCCTGCCTCGCTCTCTTACTGTAAAATTAGCAACTCCTGGAATTTCAGCACTGCCTTCCAAATGCGGACTGTCCTCCCATTCCTCAAAAAGATGACTGACTGACAGTCCATAGTAGAATTTCCTCACTTCTGTAACTTGTAATGTCTTAGCCACAAGTCAACGTTTGGTGGACCATCAGTCAGAAAGCTTTGGACAAACCTAGTACACTCAGACCCTTCCAATGATTGCTGGCTCTGGAATTGACTACTGACTGCTTTGGAGCTGGAACTATGAGGGATCCATTCCACTATAAAAGCCTGGCTAGTACTCACCTAACCACTGAGTCTTACTGGGAGCTGCAACCTTTGTCCAAGCCTGTTTGGATGAACCCCATGTTCCACCACTTCCACCCCCTTGACTGCTATCTCTCCCGCTGCCACTGTTTAAACCCTGAAAAGGGCCAGGCTTCTTTAGACAATTAAACGTCCTTGCAGAGGAAACTTTATTACAACACAAGGGGAAGTGAACAGGTACTAGAAGGGTGATAGGAACTTGTTACATGGGTTATTACCAAGTGATGGGTGTGTAACATTATCCTAACAGGACAAGTTGCTGGAGGCACACAATAAGTTGCTTGAATACTGCCCCCCAAATCAACATAGGGTCTGCCACATTATTATCGTAGTTAGGGGTTGAAGGGTTTCCTCCTTAAGGCTGGGTTCAGACTACGTATATTTCAGTCAGTATTGTGGTCCTCATATTGCAACAAAAACCAGGAGTGGATTGAATACACAGACAGGCTCTGTTCACACAATGTTGAAATTAAGTGGATGGCCGCCATTTAATGGCAAATATTTGCTGGTACTTTAAAACAACGGCTGTTGTATTGAAAAAATGGCCGTTATCTACTGTTATATGGCGGCCATCCACTCAATTTCAACATTGTGTGGACAGAGTCTTTCTGTGTTTTCAATCCACTCCTGGTTTTGGTTGCAATATGAGGACCACAATACTGACTGAAATATACGTAGTCTGAACCCAGCCTAAGGATGCCTTCCTCCAGTGGCATGCCTTACGATCCTGTTGCTTTGTAAAAAGAGTCCCCTGCCTGGCTCTCTTACTGCGAAATAATCAACTCCTGGAATTTCAGCACTGCCTTCCAAATGCTGACTGTCCTCCCATTCTTCAAAAAGATCCTCTGAGTACAGTGATTGACAGTCCATTGTGGAGTTTTCTTGCCCCGTCTCCTGTCATGTCTTCCCCACAAGCCAACCTTTGGTGGACCATCAGTCAGAAAGCTTTGGACAAAGCTAGCACACTGAGGACCCTTCTGATGATTGCTGGCTCTGGGATTGACTACTGACTGCTGTGGAACTGAAACTTTGAGGGATCCATTCTACTATAACAACCTGGCTAGTACTCACCTGACCACTGAGTCTTAGGGTATGTGCACACTGAAGAAATATGACGGAAAAACCTTTGCGGAATTTGTCGCTTGTGCCTGCTTGTGGACTGCGGCGGGCAGGCCCATCCAAAGAATGGAGTCAATGACACGGACGGAGACGCCCACCTGCCACAGTCCGCCGTCGGTTTCGAGCTGCAGCATGCGCAACGGGTTATCCATCGCCATTTGATAGTCTGCTCGTACCCTTACTGGGAGCTGCAACCTTCATCCAAGCCTGTTAGGATGTCCACTACCATGACTCCATGTTCCACCACTTCCACCCCCTTGACTGCTGTGTCTCACAGCAAAGGGCCAGACTTCTTTAGACACTTCGACGTCCTTGCAGAGGGCAACTTATTGCAACGCAAGGGGAGGTGAAAAGGTACTTGAAGGATGATTGGAACTTGTTACATGGGTTATTACCAAGGGTGTGTAACATTGTCCTAACAGGATGAGGTGCTAGAGGCACATGATAAAATAGCAAAATAGCAAACTTCCAATGGATTTGAAATTAAAGGTAAAAATATTAAAATTAAACTTCTAGTTGAAAGTAAATTTAATGTAAAAAAAATAAATAAATACACTTATAATTAGTGATGAGCGAATACTTTTCGATCGAATAGATATTAGATCGAATAGTGAGATATTCGAATATTTGATATTCGTACGCATATCCCGCGAATATTAGATAAATATTCGATAAGCGTTCAAATCCCCCAGCTTCCAGTTTCACCCACCAAATGGTCAAATAGATGTTTTTCACTAATCTTATACTTGTTCATATAGACTTTAATGGGATCGAATATTAAATCGAATACTCGCGGGATATTCGAAAGAATATCAAATATTCTAATATCTCACTATTCGCTCATCACTATAATTGGTTTCACATTAAAATATATTAAGTTAAATTAAATTACAATGAATTAATTGAAATTGACATAAAATTGACACAAATAGATGCAACTTAAATTGACCGGGGAGACAAAGGTTGGGGAGGTGAAATGGTACTTGAAGGGGGAATGGAACATGTGAAATGTTTTATTGCAAAGATTTCCGATTTTATGCTGCTGATCCAACAGTTAAAATTAATATTACACTGCTAATCCACCAAGGTCCACTGCTGTCCATGGCAGAACTTGAATGATTGACTGGCTTTTCCAACCATTTGACACTTTTCCCATTTTTGACTCTGTAACAACATGTTTTTTTTTTTTTTAAATCGCTAATCTGTAATAGCCACACCATTGTAGCTACTACAGTTTGGATGTTTTGTTGGGATTCGTATACATTCAATTTGCAAATTTCATAAAATCCGACCCAATAATCGATAACCTTGCAAAACGAATTTTCAGCTGCTTTGCTCATCTCTAAATATAATCATATAGAAAAGAATTCAAGTAAAAACATGGTATTTTTTTTCTACATAAAGTCATTTCTTAAACAAACACAGTAACATTTCAAACTGTTATGTATTTATCAGGATGACCTACATATTTTACACTGATTCTATACAGATTTTACACTGATTCTATATAGATTCTATACATATGTATTTATGTTATTTTTCCACAAAGAACAACATGATCAGTAATTTCACACTGTAGGGCACATATAGGATATATTCTAGCATACACTGGGCCCTTCAGTGTAAAATCACACTGTAGTTTTGATATAACTGATTAAAGTGGTTACACTCAGTGAGTACGGGTGACATCTTCTATTACTGGAGTCATTCACTTTCCCTTGTTTATTTCATATACCTACTCCATGTCACATTTATATGGTGATCTTTAATGTCAGAACATGGAAAACGAGTACAACGATGCTGACAGTAGTCACTGTTTACATATTTCAAAAGGGTTTTGAAAAATGTTTGCTGGGATCTCTTCAGGATATATAAGGAACTGCTCCACTTTCCTGCTGCACCAATTAGAATACATTTATTTAACTGCATGAAGCTGACATTAACTTCTAGCCAACTCAAATCTGTGAACAATATGAACATCATCAATGACATCATTAATTACATCACTGATGACAATCATTGACAACAATGATAAGTTTATCGACAACATCATTGTTGACATCACTGATAACATATTTGATTACATCATGGATGACATCATCGAATAGTAATGGCATCATTAATAACATCTTTGATGACATCATCAATTACATCACTAATGACATCATCAATGACATAAGTGATGACAATCACTGACAACAATGATAACTTTATCGACAACATCATCGTTGACATAATTAATTACATCTTTAATGACATCATCAAATAGTGATGATATCGATGACATCATCAATGACATCTTCGATGACATCAATGACATCACTAATGACAAACATTGACAACAATGAAAACTTTATCAACAACATCATAGTTGACATCACTGATGACATCATTGATTACATCATCAGTGACATTACCGATGACAATCATTGACAACAATGATAACTTTATAGTCAACATCATCGTTGACATCACTGATGACATAATTAATAACATCAGCAAATTTTGATAACATCATCGATGACATCACTAACGACATTGTTAGTGACATATTCAATTACATCATCAATAACATCACTGATGACAATCATTGACAACAATGAAAACTTTATCAACAACATCATTGTTGACATCACTGACGACATCATTGATTACATCATCAATGGCATTACCGATGACAATAATTGACAACAATGATAACTTTATCGATAACATAATCGTTGACATAACTGATGACATCATTGATTACATCATTAATGACATCATCAAGTAGTAATGACATCATCGATGACATCATCAATGACATCACTAATGACAATGATTGACAACAATGATAACTTTATCAACATCATCATTTACATCACTGATGACATCATCAATGACATAACTGATGACAATCACTGAAAACAATGATAACTTTATCGAGAACATCATTATTTACATCATTGATTACATCATTAATGACATCATCAAGTAGTAATGACATCATCGATGACATCATCAATGACATCACTAATGACAATGATTGACAACAATGATAACTTTATCAACATCATCATTTACATCACTGATGACATCATCAATGACATAACTGATGACAATCACTGAAAACAATGATAACTTTATCGAGAACATCATTATTTACATCACTGATTACATCATTAATGACATCATCAAATAGTGATTACATCATCAATAACATCATCAATGACATCATCAATTACATATTCGATGACATCATCAATTACATCATTAATGACATCACTAATGACAATCATGGACAACAATGAAAACTTTATAGACAACATCATCATTGACATCACTGATGACATCATTTATTACATCATTGATGACATCATCGAATAGTGATTACATCATCAATGACATCTTCAATGACATCATCGATGACATAATCAATGACATCAATGACATCACTGATGACATCATCAATGACATAATCAATGACATCAATGATGACAATCATTGACAACGATGATAACTTTATCAACAACATCATTGTTGAAATCACTGATGACATCTTTGATTACATTATCGATGACATCATCGAATAGTGATGACATCATCAATTACATCATTGATAACATCATTGATGACATCATCAATGATATTATCGATGACATCACTGATGACATCATAAATGACATAACTGATGACAATCATTGACAACAATGATAACTTTATCGACAACATCATCGTTGACACTAATGATCACCAAAGAGTAACTTTGGTACAAACCTTTAAGAGCAACCTTGGTACAGTTCCTTTAAGAGCAACTTTGGTACAGTCCCTTTAAGAGCAACTTGGGTACAGTCCCTTAAGAAGTGACTTTGGTGCCAACGCTTTGAGTGACCTATATACTGTCCCTTTATGAGCTGCTTAAGTATTGTCCATTTAATAGAGACTTAGGTACCATCCTTTGAAGACCAGCTTAAGTACTGACCCTTTAAGAGTGACTTGGGTACTGTCCCTTTAAGAGTGACTTGGGTACCGTCCCTTTAAGAGTGGCTTAGGTACAGTCCCCTCTGCTTTGCTACTTTACTGACTGACCTCTGCTACATCATGGGGAAATCGGCTCTACTACATCACTGACTGACCTTTGCTTCTTATAATGGTAAAGATCATTGCTCGGTTACCATGACAATCTTTCTCATGTCAATGAGACAAAATTGTTAAGGACCTCCAATCTTCTACATCTTCTATTGGCCAATAGTGGACATGCATCTGTGTGGATATTGTGAGGCATTGCCTGACAAGACCTAAGAGTTCCTATTGGCTGCTATATTTCAGCTATTTACATATGTGCTGTGATTGGCTGTTAGCGTTTAGAGTGTGGCCATTATTTCCAATGGGCCATTTTTTATATGGGAAATTCGGGGTCTTTAAATGTAAATTTCTTAGAAACGACAAATCCAATCCAAACCAAAAATAGATAGCACAGCTGTCACCGCTGACTGCTTCGAAATGCATTTTGAACGGAGTCTGTGCGCAAAGCGGTTCGGCTTGTATTAATTGCAGAACAATGGCAAGAAGAAGAAGAAGAAGACAGATTACAATATAGTGCTTTTTCAAGCTCTATAACTATAAAGTCTTCACATTTACTGATTGACCTGATTCTCAACTTAAATAGTCAATTGCCTGTTTATTCCAAATCTCTGACTCCTAAAGAAGATTAATTAGGTTGTAATTATGCCTGGTTGTTTAGGTTTAACAAGCATTACTTCCATCAGTTCACTATTGTTTTTCCAATGCAATAAAATGAGCTAATTCAAAGACTAATTGGGTTGTATTTTTACCTCTCCTACGTATGGGGAGTTTACTTTAAAAAAAACAGGATAAGATGAAGTACATATTTTTTTGCTTTAAAAATTAATAAATATCTGAAAAATAAATAGATGTAAAATAAATAGAAGTAAAAGTTCCTATGGATATTCACTAAATTGTGTCAGACTCCAGTTTTATTTACTATTAGTTTTAAGGAAGAAAATGCTTGACAGAATATTTATGTGGCTTGTAAAGTACCTATGGGTCCATAAAACATACACATAGGAATTTAGTGTCTCTGTCTATATGGTCTATATATGGAAGAAAACAAAGTATTTATTAACCTGTAACAACAAAATTACTTAATGCCCATATTGTATACAGAAATGTCAGGTCTAACTGATCAAGAACATGAATACATAGCAGGTCTCTACTTTGGCTAATAGAAAGTGACACTCTGTATCATCCTTTTACATTGTAATATCACTTTTGGGAATAAATATCCAAAATGTAATATTTCTGATGACATTAAGGTAGCAGACTTCATAAAATTATTGACAGCTAATTTCGCAGGAGTATGACTATTTTCGTTCTTCTGCACCAGTTTTTTGAACTGAGAGTAGTTTACAAATTCGGAAAGAGGTGGGTGCATGACCTAATTGTACCCTTCTCCCAGCTTTAACTATCAATTTCTCGAGCTTAAAATGTAAACTAGTGGGTGCAAGAAAGAAGGCAGATGTGTGTCCCTTTATTCAGTGCTTTCTTCATGATGAAGGTGGTATAATAAAGTCATTACTCTGCCTACAACAGTCTGCAAGAACCAGGCCTACCTAGAGGAGGCCAGACTTGACACCTCTATGTGGAATAATGCAGTCTGCTATGCTTTTCCATACAGCATAAAACCAGAAACCTTGACATATTCTTCCTTAAGGCTGGGTTCACACTACGTATATTTCAGTCAGTATTGTGGTCTTCATATTGCAACCAAAACCAGGAGTGGATTAAAAACAGAGAAAGGATCTGTTCACACAATGTTGAAATTGAGTGGATGGCCGCCATATAACAGTAAATAACGGCCATTATTTCAATATAACAGCCGTTGTTTTAAAATAACAGCAAATATTTGTCATTAAATGGCGGCCATCCACTCAATTACAACATTACGTGAACAGATCCTTTCTGTGTTTTTAATCCACTCCTGGTTTTGGTTGCAATACTGACTAAAATATACTGACTAAAATATACATATACTGACTGAAATATACGCAGTGTGAACATAGCCTAATAGAGGCCAAAATTGTACTCTTTTAGCCTGCTGGATATTGGCGGACTGAGGATTTAATATATACAATCTTTTAGTCTTTCCCGATGCATAATTCAAACACCCAACACAAAGCTAAGCACACTGTAAAAGAAGTCAAATTATTACACACATATTTAAACACAATGCCGAAAGAAATTAATCCTTAAATTAGCATTTACTATGTTTTTTTGTTTTAAAGTATTATTTTAAATGTTGCTGCTGTTTTCAATTGATATTTAAAGCATCTTTATTGCTTGGTAAATTTGGAATGTTCCCAGAACTTAAGTGAATTGCTTTTTTAACACATTTAGTCATTGTGTGCTGCAGCTGCCAATCCCAAAAGTGTTTTTAATAACAGGAAATAATTAATTGGTCTCTTATAACACCTGATATTTATTTTACAATAGATTACAGTAAAATGGGGCCATTTAAATGTAGCAGTGTAAACTTATTTATGTGCCATAATACACGCCATAAATAGACAGATGAATTACAATGCCTGATTCAAGAAAGATTCAGGTAGTTAAGAAACACTTTGGAATCAAATGGTTTAAAGCAAACAATGCACCATTAATATGAAGTCACTATAGCTGAAACCAGAATAATAGGATGTTAACCTTTTAATAGAATTACAAACATCTAAAAAAGGAAACTATATCTACTGTAAAGTAAAGCAGAGCTGACACTGTGTTTACTTAAAACATCCCCTGAATTAAAGGGGTTATCCAGGATTAGATAAAACAAAGTTACTTCATAAAAAAAAAAAAACTCAGAACAAACTCCGACTGAAGACAAGAACGGCCCTGTTACTGGAAGAAAATGGCCATGTTTTGGACAACCCCTGTAATAATAATCAAAAAATACAGGCTTTTTTACTCGCTGCTTACTTTCCCTAGTTGTTCCTAGGGACCACATATTATAAATGTAATTGAAAAACAAAAGTAATCTTCTTTAGCTCCATAAAAATATCAATTCTTTACTCTTTCGTAAAACAATGGCCGTTTTTGTTGTTCTTGTTATCTAACAACGATCTTTGCATTGCACTGAATGCAAACAAAGGCCATTTGTGCACACAATGTAGCGAGGAATGGTCATTGTTCATCGGAGCCGCAAAAATAATGAACATGTCAATTTTTTCAGACGTTGTTTTGAAAATAATGGCAGCTGTTTTTAGTTGTTCTCACAAAGTCCTTTTTTTTTACCCGTCCTTTGCAATAAAGTCATTAGAATTTTATTGTAGGACACACCCAAATGGGACAGCAGTCTATATTGAGCTAAAAGAGTGGTCCTACAGCTGATATTGCAATTTCAGCAGTAGGAACATGCTTAACAGTAGACGCTGTTTGTATGTTGTGTGAACATAGCAATTGGTTATGTTCAAACTTTTTTTGCCTCAATTTAATTGACTTCAATGCAATGCAACTATCTGATGAATGCAACTAATGGATGAATAACAGAGCAACAGCACAACACAAAGTTAGTAAAAGTTAGAAGTCTAAACTAAAAAGGCTGCAAAATTGTTATCTCATAGGCAAAACAAATATTTCCTATAAAAGACATGTCAGGAGAGGGGACTCCATCATCCAGGGTGACGCCTTCTCTCATCAGAATTGTTCTACTATACCAGTACCCTTAATAAATTTATACCCCAGACCCCTGATTAAAATACTTTAAATAAATTTATACTCCAGCATATAAATTTAGACGCCAGACCATGTTAACTTATACCCCCAAAACCAAAAGAAATACAAATCCCACACAGCCTCTAAACATAGAGGGAGCACAGTGACACTGACAGGAGCTGCACTGTGTTACTGAGTGCATTATGCTGCATTGCCGACTCATACACAAATCAATCATAAGTACAGTAATTTGTCTCTTTCTCGCACATTAAACACTTAATAAGATGATTGTATCACACAGTATTAGTACTGCTAGCTAATGTGGGAGCAGTAGGGCTGTCCTCAAAATGTGCAATAGTTTGCCCAGAAAACAGTAGTGGAATAGTTTTCCGGGCGATCCTTTAGGCTGTATCCACCCTGTTCACAGAGGCTGCAGACAGCGGGAATCAGAAGCCGAGAGTTCAGGTTCAGACGAACCCGAGCAAATTCGCTCATCTGTAATTACTACCAGAGGGGAGGGGGGACTTGATTTTGTGATACTTTTTTGGGGGAAATATATGTCTATTTTTGTCCCCCATGGTTGTAATTTGGATTGCAGCCTGTTGAGGATTTTGCTAGAAAGTATAAATATTGTTTTGAATTGGTGTAATAAGAATTGAAATCCTTATAGGTAAAATCAAATTGTTTTGGTATTGGGGCACAGATTTTTTGATCTGTTGTAGTTTCCGTTTTTTTGTTTTCTTTTTGTTTTTGTTAGTGGCCTCCTGGTTTCCTTGTATAGCACCATTCTTTCCCTAGGCACCGGCCCTACTCTATGCACTGGAGGTGGGGTAAAAGCACTCCAGTGTGACCATATTCCCTCCCCTTTTTAACTCAGCTCCATTGATTCTAATTATTCATTGGAGTAGATAGTTTTTTCCTGCAGAGGGAGACTGACTTAGATGTAATGACAGATAGAGCCACTTATTTGGATTCTGCTGTTTAAATGCATAGTTGTAACGGCACATGGTTGTGTCCATTATCCCCTACCTGCTGCAGGTCACTCTGTCCTGTCATCTGCTTTTTCTTAGTATCCTTCTTCTGGCAGCTTCTTCTGTTCTGAGCTTTCCTGCTGGAGGATTCGGCTCCCTCTAGTGGCAGGTGTGTGCCTGTTCACCAGTATTGATAGCTCCGCCCACAGGTTCTAGAGAATTATAGGCTATTCACCTGAGGGTATATATAGTTACAACCTCCAAACCTCTGTGCTTAGTTGTTGGTTTGTGTCAGTCAGCAAACCACAATGTGTGCTCCCTGACTATCTGCCACTTCCTTGCTTGCTAGTGTTCTCTGAGGGTAGAAATCTGGAAGTTTCCAGCAGCGAAGCTCATCCCACTTTGTGGTGGGCTCTGGTGAAAATCCGGGGCTCTGTAGACTCAACTCCATGGAGAAGGTACTTCAGCACTACTCGGTGATCCAGGGGATCCACCTCCTTGTGTCTGGTCTAACTGTTACAATAGGTTTGTCTTCTATAAACTAGTTTCCTGTGATTAAACCTTATGTATTTGGTTTGAGTATAAAGAATATACTATTATATCTTCAAAGGTGAATTGTCACCTACACAAACCACATATTATACATTATGAGAAAATAAGAGCTAGATGAGGGTCATAAGGAAAGTAGTCTTCTGGGAAAATAGACTGTACCTTAGTTGGAATGAATATTAATGTTAGTACCAAGAAGCTATCTGGAGAAATAAATGCTAAAGAATATGAAGAAATAGATTAATTCTGAAGAGCAGAACTTACAGAAATTGCTAAATAAAAAAAGAACATGATTAAATTAAATCTACATACAAAATACATATCCCGAATATCCACAAATAGGTAACTATTGTACATTAAAAACATATATATAAAAGATACAGGACTTCAGTGGCTGTTAGAATATTTATCCCTAACTATTTCTTTTCCATTGTTGCATTCCAGGAACTAATATATATATATATATATATATATATATATATATATATATATATATATGTGTGTAATTTTTCTTTTTTTTTATTATTATTTTTTTTTTTAAAGTGTCAGTTTAAGGGCAACCTATCAGGCTGGTACAAAGTGGATAGATCTGGGAACCTTCATTAGGCCCCTGACTATGGATTCCTTAACCCTTTAAGGACGGGGCCCATTTTCGTTTTTGCGTTTTCATTTTTCCTCCTTGTGTTTAAAAGGCCATAGCACTTGCATTTTTCCACCTAGAAACCTACATGAGCCCTTATTTTTTGCATCACTAATTGTACTTTGCAATGACAGGCTGAATTTTTGCATTTGGTACACTACGAAACCAGACAAAAATTCAATGTGTGGTGTAATTGAAAAAAAAAACAACGCATTTCTTTTATTTGGGGGAACTGTTTTTTACGCCATTCACCCTGGGGTAAAACTGACTTGTTATGCATGTTCCTCAAGTCGTTACGATTAAAACGATATATAACATGTATAACTTATATTGTATCTGATGGCCTGTAAAAAATTCAAACCATTGTTAACAAATATACGTTCCTTAAAATCGCTCCATTCCCAGGCTTATAACGCTTTTATTCTTGGGTCTATGGTCTTGGGTCTATGGTCTATGTCATTTTTTGTGCCATGATGTGTTCTTTCTATCGGTACCTTGATTGCGCATATACGACTTTTTGATCGCTTTTTATTACATTTTTTCTGGATTTGATGCGATCAAAAATGCGCAATTTTGCACTTTGGGATTTTTTTGCGCTGACGCCGTTTACCGTGCGAGATCAGGAATGTGACTAATTAATAGTTCGGGCGATTACGCATGCGGCGATACCAAACATGTTTACTTTTATTTAAAACCTGGGAAAAGGGGGGTGATTCAGACTTTTATTAGGGGAGGGGGCTTTTTACTATAAACAACACCTTTTTTTTTTTTTACACATATACTAGAAGCCCCCCCTAGGGGACTTCTAGTATATATACTTTGATCTCTCATTGAGATCTTTGCTGTATAGATATACAGCAAAGATCAATGAGATAGGCACTCGTTTGCTTTCGGCTGCTGCAGCCGGGAACAAACGAGTGCCGAGCCGGGGACGGTGCCATCTTGGACGAGTCCCCGGCCAGCATCAGACAGGGAGATCGCTCCTCCGGGACAACGTCCCGGAGGAGCGATCTCCCCCACTAGACCCCAGGGAAAGGTTGCCTCCGGTAATTGGAGGCAGCTGTCAACTTTGACAGCTGCCTCCGATTAGCTAATTAGCGGGCACAGCGATCAGACCGTGCCCGCTAATAGCGGCGGTCCCGGGCTACACGCAGCACCCGGGACCGCGGCGCTTCAAAGCCAAAACTCGGGCCGCGCGGCCCCGCTTTGAAGTGCTAATGAGGACATATGACGTACCGGTACGTCATATGTCCTTAAGAGGTTAAATCAGGTTGTAGCAGTGCTGAAGGGCTTACAGATGAAATCTTACCCTCTGTAAATCTGAACACCATAACACTCCTAATAAACTCTATAAAGTCAGGTATTAAATGTTTTTAAGCAATGTTTTAATGCCTAAATGGGTCATCCACTATGGACAGCTGTAAGCTGTGGGAAAACCTTAATTCGGCAGATGATTGATCCATTTAATAAAGACAATGATCAGCCGAAGAAACACTATTTCACTGATTGTTGTCATGCATAAAAACCATCGTCCACCTGAGAAGTAAGAAAAGAAAATTATAGTTATATAATTACCGGCCCAGGCCCCCCTGATGTTCTCCTAGCTTCTCCTCGCTAACTGCAGCCGCTGCTGCCACATCTGGAGCCCTCTGTGCAGTGACAGGCTGTTCAGCTAATCACTGGCCACAGCACTGTGCCATCTCAGTCAGTGATTGGCTGAGGGGACGGTAACCTCAGAAATGGCCAGCGGCTGCAGTGAGTGGAGAAAAGCTAAAACCCTTTAATGATAAAGGGCATAAATGTACCAAAAATATGTAGTGAAAGTCAGCTTACCTTAGTATAGTTACCAGTTGCAACATATGGAAAGAGGGTGCAAGGATCCAACAGTGGCTATCCGTTTAAGTAATACAATAGCAGAGAATAGTGACAGTTCCAGCACTCCACAAAAAGAAACATTTTTAAAATATAAATACTTTATTTAATCCTAAGATGTAAGCTAAGCTGCTGCATGGTTGGACACAGCAGCTCAGCTTTTTATCTTAGGAGGAAATAAAGTATTTATGTTTTAACATTTTTCTTTTGCGTGAAGTGCTGAAACCGTCACTATTCTCTGCTCTGGCATAAATGTACGCCTCTTTGCCATTAAAGAGGTATAGAGAGAGCTCACAACGTGACCCCTCTCTATACTGGCAGCCCCCCACCTGCTGTCAGTAGCTGGGGGCCACCACTAATATCCACAGAGAGATCACTCTGTCTTGCTATTTAACCATTTAGATGCTGCTGTCAAAACTGGTAGTGGCATTTTAATGGCCAGTATAAGCCTCCATTGGTGGTCTTGGGGAGGGGGGATCGGCCTGCCCAAATGCCATCTGGGAAGACTGATCTGTCCTACTTGCAGCCCAGGTCCTCTTCCAGCCTGAAGTAATGGAGACCAGATAACATTGATCAATGCAAGGTTTTGTTTTGATTTCTATAAGCAATCATGGTATTGTTCATAAGAGCTCCCTAAGGGGACTAAAAAAGAAAGAAATAGTAAAAACTAGTTAAAAAAATCCCATCCGATAATAAAAGTTTAAATAGCCCTCCTTTTCCCATTTTTTAACCCCTAGACGACCCAGGGCGTATAGTTACGCCATGGAAGTCTGTCCCCAGACGACCTAGGGCGTAACTGTACGCCCTGGGTGTTTCTCCCGCTATGAAGCGTGCTCCGGAGCGGAGCGCGCTTCACAGCAGGTGGGGGCCGGCTGCAATCAGCAGCCGGGACCTCACCGGCAATGACACGCTGCAGCGATCGCGCTGCCGCGTGTCATTAACTCCTTAAACGCCGCGATCGCGGCGCGACCGCAGCGTTTAAGTGTAAGTGACAGGGGGAGTCCCCTGTCACTTACCGATCAGGACCCCCGCAGTGTGACTGCGGGGGTCCCGATCGGTAAAACGGGCCGCCGGAGGTCTCTCACCTGCGTCCGTGCGGTCCGATCGGCGATCTGCTACACTCAATGAGCAGATTGCTATACTCAATGAGCAGATTGCCGATAACACTGATCAATGCTATGCCTATGGCATAGCATTCATCAGTGTAAAAATCTAAGTACTGTATGTAAAAGTCCCCCAAAGGGACTTCAAATGTGTAAAAAAAAAAAAGTTAAAAACACTAACACACTGCCCCAAAGCCCCTCCCCCAATAAAAGTCTAAATCACCCCCCTTTCCCATTATATAAATAAAACATATAAAAATAAATAAACAAATAAACATATTATATACCGTAGCGTGCGTAATTGTCCGATCTATTAAAATATAACAAGCGGCATTGCGAACGGTAAACGGCGTACACGAAAAGAGGGAAAAAAGTGCGCGGATTACCGATTTTATGTTACATTATATATATAAAAAAATTAATAAAAAGTGATCAAAACGTCCGATCTTCACAAATATGGTATTAATAAAAACTAGAGATCATGGCGGAAAAAATGACATACAGCCCCGTAGGTGAAAAAATAAAACCGTTATAAGCGTCACAATAGTCCCATTTTATTTATAATTAATTGCCAAAAAAAAGGATTTCATTAAAAAAAAATATATAACATTAGAGAATCTGTGTAACCTGCATATGGTTGTGTTCGGGCTGACCTATAGAATAATAGTATCATGTCGCTGTTACCATATAGTGCATTACGTAGACACAGGAACCCCCCAAACGTTACCATATTGCATTCTTTTTTGCGATTTCACCAATTCATATCTTCATAAATAATATATTTGGAATTCCATCATACATGTTATGGTAAAATGAAAGACGCCATTACACAGTACAACTATTCCTGTAAAAAACAAGCACTTACATGGCTTGTAGATAGAAAACTGAGAGTGCTAAAGCTCTTAGAAGGGGCGGAGGGAAAAACGAAAACACTAAGATCAAAATTTGCGCGGTCCACTGGGTCATTTTGGGCCTGGTCCTCAAAGGGTTAAATAAAAAATATAATTAAAAAAATTATAAATATAGTTATTATCACCTTTATTATCACATTCCTGATCTCCGGCAGTTAACAGCATATCCAAAAAGATGTAAAAGTGATCAAAAGTCATATATACACAAACAAGATACCAATAGAAAGTACAGATCATGGCGCAAAACAGAACATTTCACACAGCCCCAAAGACAAAAAAAAAAAAAAAAAAGTTTTATGAGGATCGAAATAGAGCAATTTTAAACACATTCAGATTTTTTAAAAGTTTTACATTTTTTTAAAAGTAGTAAAATAAAATAAAAGTTATATAAATTGCCTATCGTTGTAATTGTACTGACTTGGGAAACATAAATAACATAACATAATAGGCTGTTTGTTATGTTCTGTGCCTGGACAGCAACATACTAACAGTTACTTCTGAGAGGAATACCCCTTTAGGGTATAAACCCACACACCGTATACACAGCGTATTTAATGCTGCGATACGCAGCGAATACGCAGCAAAAACGCAACAAATACGCAACAAAAACGCAGCAGATTAGATCTAAATAACTGAACTCAGCATTAAATCTTCACCATCAAACTGCTGCGTATTTGCTGCGTATTTGTTGCGTATTTGTTGTGTATTTGCTGCGTATACGGTGTGTGGGTTTGTACCCTTAAGCTCCCCATTCCCTTTATTCTTATGTCCGCTGAACCCGCTGCAGGTGGCGTTTTATCTTTCAGTATAAAGTGTATGGGGGTCTTCCTATACTCCACCAACAGATTATGTCAATGTAGATAGAGGTCGACATAATGGAATTTTACTGCATGACCCCTTTGTTCCCGGAGGGATACACCACAGCCAGACATCTTACCCCTTCCATTGCCAAAGGCAATGAAGGATCATTCTGCTGTATCGAATGTTTGTGTGTATAGGGAGAGTGGAAAATAACAATCAGCCAAATGATCTATATTGATACAATGTATGAACAGCCACCTTTGTGTTGAGGATCATGAACAGTGTACCCCACTCTACTATCTCATAATCCCTTAATAGTGTATCTCATTTCATGAAAAAAAGTTTTCTACATTGGTCAACCCATTTATCAAAACAAACTGTATAGCATATTTTCAGTTCTAATTTAATATTAAAAGCTGATCAGAGAAATAAAAGCTTTATCATGTCATTTAATATCTACAGGACATCCTGCAGCTTAAAGGGGGTTATCCAGGAGTATGCTTTGCCCTACTAGGCAGAGACCATAGAAAGGTGGTGTGCTGTTTCTAGAGGAAAAAAATACTCTTTTTTATCCTGGACAAGAGGCTAACAAGTTAACAATAAAGTTATCTGTACTGATGATGGTAATATTGTTACAACCTCGGGGAGACAGACTACCTCAATTGCCTGTTAGACAATAAATCTTACAGATAATAGTACTGCAGTAAGGATCTAAGAAGCCAATACAAGCTAAAATAGAGAAGCATTACTCAAAGTTTTTGTATTATATGTTAGTTAGGTCACAAGATATCTACTTTAACTATGACACTATTTATTAATTAAGCCTTGTTTTCTAATAATCCTAAAGGTAGATCTCAGTGCTTTAGTAATTTATAAGTATGCCGTCTGCTCTCATCTGAAACATGCCCAGCAATATTGTGAAAAGAATAATATCCTGTCTCTTATAAACCATACCAAACAACAAACACAAAGATTGGAATGTAACCAGATGTTCACTGATGAGGTGAGTAATAATGCGCCACACTTTTGAACTATTTTAACTTATTTAAACATATAAAAAGCACATAAAAGCTGAAAAAAACATAGAACCAAATAAATGTCAGTACATAGGCCACACACATAAAAGGAAGACAAAGAGTGAAAATAACTATGGCAAGTACTTATGCTATTAATAAGCAAAATCAAAGACTTACCTTACTGACGAGACTTGGAAACATATCATACAATACAGTACAATTTAATACAATAAGACAACAAACACAAAAAAGTAAATTGTGTGTAACATGAGATTCCCTAATTGTAATACTATTGAATTTGGTGAAAGGGGTTGTCCAGCAAAGGGAAAGTTTTTATATATTGTTGCAGTAGCTAGAAGAAGCTATACTTACCTCTCTGCATGTTCCCTACAGGTCTATAGGTCTCCCACTGAATGATCTCACCAAGTGAAGGCGGGATCATTCAATGGGGGACATGGAGACCTCTTGAGGACACTTGGAAAGTGCAGAGAGATAAGAATAGCTTCTTTATTGTTTTCTATATAATGTGGTACATTGGTTTGAGAGTAACTTGGATTAAGAGCGTATTGCAAGAAGAGATCACAGTTTTTCAAAATTGTAACTTGGTTTAAGAGCACTGCTTTGGTTTTAGAGCTCCCTTTACTTGGTGGGAGGGGGAGTGGGGGAGGGACATGGTCTGCATAGTGGGGTCTACAGCCCTGTACTCTGACCCAGGAAATCTTCCTCACCTTCCAAATCATAGCAGATCCACTTCAGGCTGGGGCCTACATCAGGGGACAAGACTGTGGAGGTAATATGCCCTGCTCATTTCTTCATGCTCCCAGCAGTCTCTGACAGCCCATGTGTTTCCCATCATCTCCATTCCAGCTATAATGTGCCTGCACTTGAACTCAGCTATACACACTGCCCTCCTGCACAGCTCTGTGATTCTCACTTACTGATTGGTCCATGCTTAAGACGACCACCCAGACCTCTGACTGCAGCCCTGCTTCTCTTTTCTAGCCTGGTGAACTACGCTAATGCATTATGGGGATCTGCAGCTCTATCCTGTATCTATAAACTGCTGCTGTTTTTCCTGGTTTATGCACTTACACTCAGATATTCACACGGCTGTAAAGAGAGGTTTCTGTTACTGTCCTCCTGCACAGCTCTGTGATTCTCACTTCCTTATTGGTCCATGCTGAACACACACCCATACCCCATTGCTGTCATGTGACCACACAGACCACTGACAGCAGCCCTGCTTCTCTATTTTAGCCTGTTGTACTACGCTACTGCATTATGGGGATCTGCAGCTCTACCTTGTATTTATAAACAGCTGCTGTTTTTCCTGGTTTATGCACTTACTATACATTATACTCCACAAAAATTGGGGGGGGGGGGGGGCATTTCTGCATTTCAATTAATTCTTATTGAATTTGATTTAATTTAAGGGAAATTTGGATTACAAGCACGGTCCCGGAACGAATTATCGTATTCCAAGGCACCATTGCATTTGCAATTGTATATTAAAATGTTTCCCTCGCCACATAACCCCTTTAACTATGTCTATTCTTATGCAGTTTTTTATGTATCCCTGTTACTTAAAAAAATACTTTGAAATATTGCAGAAACATAACCAAAAGACAAAATCCAACAGCACTGTAAAACTTTAGCCCATTAGGTATATGTCGAAAAGTTTATGCACACTGTGGAACCAGACAATCCCAACTGCCCATATAAATGTATATAATGACAGGAAAATCCAACAGCATCCAGTGGTCAGCAAAAATACAAGGGTTTTATTGCATATCTAAATACCTACAGCAGCGATGTTTCAACCAGAGTTGTATGCTTGATAAAGACCAGGGCTGGTTTAAACATCTCTGCTGTATGTATTTAGATATGCAATATAAACTTTGTAATTTTGTCAAACCTTTTTTCAAGGTATCTGGCTACTGTAGGGGATAAGGTAAGGCTGGATACCCTACAAAAGTTCGGAACCAGTGAGTGGCTCCTACAAAAACCCTTGGAAGTTGCTAGTGGGTTTCGTTGTTTGTCTGTGAAGGCTCTCGAATTCCAGGATTTAACATCCAGGATGTAACTGATAAGCACTGCTGATTTGCATAATTTTATGTTTTATAGACATGGGAAAGGGGTGTGATCTCTAAAAGGAGTGGGGTGTTTGTTCATAAAAATTGTGATCAGAATGAAACTGTAGAACAGTAGCCTTGCCAGACATCTCCAGGAGAGGTACTGTATACAAAAGGCCTAGGCAGAAGCAGAAGTCAGGGCCGTCAGTATACAATTAAAATGGTAGACAGACAAGCGGTCTGGATCCAGGGCCGGACTGGCACTGAAAAGCAGCCCTGGCACAACAACCCCACCAGCCCACATATAAATCTCCCCGCACCCATTGCACCAACTGTGCAATGGAAAAATAGAACATTTTTCAGATACCAGGTGTACGCAGGTGCTGAAGAGTAATATCACCCAGCAGACTATAGAGAGTACAGCAGTGATCAAATGCAGAATATAGAACAATAACTTAAGATCTGTCTGCTCTCCTGTCATCTGTCATTCATAATAATAAAGGTATATTTGCCCTGAAAACTATTCAGTCCATTCTTCAGGAAAAACAGCACCTCAAGATCTTAAAGTTATAGTACTGAAATAATTCAGGGGCATCTTTCCTTCCTGCCTCCGTATTGTGCTGTTCCCCTGTTATTCCTCCTGGAAATCTATCTACTCCCATTATTTATAGTGTGCACCTCCTCACCAAACTATAGGGACTGAGAAGGTGATGCACCATAAAGGATGGGGGAAGTATACAATGAACAAGTATAATCCCACACATGATACCATCATACTGACCATATCCAGTACACACAGACCAATTGTACAGTATATAAGAGTTAAATGATAACACCACACCATTACCAGATATTACCACCACATAATAACTATATGTTACCATTATAGTCTTACTAAATAAAACTAAAGGTAATATTACCAATAACACTTTACAGGGAGCAAATAATGCTGCCATGCCATGACCACACTTCACCACCACATAATGACTAATACCATCATACTGTGTATAAAACCCTTTATGCAGACCATTTATACCTCCATACATTGAGCACAGTTACAGTACATTCAGTGACTCACAAGTGACGTCTTCTCTGATTGGAGTCTTCCTCTTTTGTTGTCTTCCCCACTTGGGCCAGGACATCATAATGACGTCTTCTGATCACGATTAATCTCCACAGAATCTGTCAGACACACATTTTAGGCTCTACCATTTTATAACACCACCTACCCACCTCTATACAAGCTGCCCATCCATAGTGCCCCAAATGCTAATAATGCCCTCCTCTGTAGCCCATGCAGTATTAGCTCCCTTAACAGTATCCCTTATTACTGCCCCATACAAAAGTTACCCCAAAATAGTGCCCCTGCACAGTAGTTATCCAATAGTGCCCCCGTACAGCGCCCAATATAGTAGCTAACTCCTCCTAGTAATGCCTCATATACTAGTTTCCCCCCCCAATAGTGCCACCCATAGTAGCCATTCCCAAATAGTGTCCCATATAGTATCTATTACCCCATAGTGCCCCATATAGTATTCAATCCCTCACATAGTGCCCCGTATTATATCTAATCACCCGATAGTGTCCCATATAGTAGCCAATCCCCCCAATAGTGACCTACGTTGTAACCAATTCCCCAATAATGTCCCGTATAGTATCCAATCCCCCCAATACTGACCTATGTTGTAGCCAATCCTCCAATAATGTCCCGTATAGTATCCAATCCCCTTAATAGAACCCCATATAGTATCCAATCCCCCAATAATGTCCCATATAGTATCCAATCCCCCCAATAGTTCCCTCATAGTAGCCAATCCCCCAATAGTCCCCCATATAGTAGCCAATCCCCCAATAATATTATTGCCCCATATAGTGGCCAATCCACCCCCCCCAATAATCCCCCATATAGTAGTCACCCAATAGTAGTATTGCCCCATATAGTGGCCAATCCACCCCCCCCAATAGTCCCCCATATAGTAGTCACCCAATAGTAGTATTGCCCCATATAGTGGCCAATCCACCCCCCCCCCCCGAATAGTCCCCCATATAGTAGCCAATTTCCCAATAGTATTATTGCCCCATATAGTGGCCAATTCAACCCCCCCAATAGTCCCCCATATAGCAGTCTATCACCCAATAGTATTTTTGCCCCATATAGTGGCCAATCCACACCCCCAATAGTCCCCCATATAGTAGTCACCGAATAGTATTATTGCCTTATATACTGGCCAATTCACCCCCCCCCAATAGTCCCCCATATAGTAGCCAATCCCCCAATAGTATTATTGCCCCATATAGTGGCCAATCCACACACCCCAATAGTCCCCCATATAGTGGCCAATCCACACACCCCAATAGTCCCCCATATAGTGGCCAATCCACACACCCCAATAATCCCCCATATAGTGGCCAATCCACACACCCCAATAGTCCCCCATATAGTAGCCACCCAATAGTATTGTTGCCCCATATAGTGGCCAATCCCCCCTAATAGTCCCCCATATAGTAGCCATTCCCCCCAATAGTATTATTGCCCCATATAGTAGACGATTACCCCAAAAGTATCAGTGCCCCATATAATAGTCAATCCCCCCCCATAGTATTAGTGCCCCATATAGCAGTCAATCCCCCTCCCCCAATAGTGCCCCATATAGTAGCCATCATTGCCGCCCCACCCCCACAGTATGCAGTGCAGTGCCCCCACCAGAAAAATAACAAAACAGCTCCTCTCCCGGCAGCCTTCTCCTCTTCCATCTTCCTCTCCGCGTGTCCTCCTCGGTCTCTCTCCGCTGTCATCTTCCGGCGTAGGCAGAGAGGTACAGACACTCTGTCCTTCCCTGGAGGTCCCGGCAGCCTCTATCGTTTATCTGTGTCTGACTGTCTGTGCCACACACACGTGACACGTGAATGATAGAGGCTGCCGGGACCTCCAGAGAATGACAGAGTGTCTGTACCTCTCTGCCTGCGCCGGAAGATGACAGCGGAGACCAATGAGGACACGCGCAGAAGAGAAGGCTGCCGGGAGAGGAGCCGTGCTGCAGGGTGGCATAGTGTACGGCAGCCGGTGGGCCTCTCAGTTTGACGGCGGCCCTCAGCCGCCAATTAGTGGCCAGCGGGGGTGGGCCGTGTGGCCTCCAGGTAATCTAGGGACAACATTTTTGCAGTCCGGGTGGCCCCCGGACTGGCAATCTGGGCAGCCCAGCGGGCATTTGGCCGGCATGCCAGATTGCCAGTCCGGGCCTGTCTGGATCTAAGTTTAGAACTACAGTTACCAGGTGACAGACAAAGTCCATGCAAACATCAGGATATAGCAGACTGGAGACATGGAGATCAAACATGGTGTAAAGTGAAACTGGCTTAGTTGCCCCTAGCAACCAATCAGATTCCACCTTCCATTTTCCAAAGCATCTGTAAGGAATGAAAGGTGGAATCTGGTTGCTAGGGGCAACTGAGCCAGTTTCACTTTACACCATGTTTGATAAATCTCCCCCATGGTGCCTTGCTTGACACTTAAAGGGGTACTCTGGTGGGAGAAAAATGTTTTCAAATCAACTGGTGTCAGAAAGGTATACAGATTTGTATATTACTTCTGTATTAAATCCTTCAGTCTTGCAGTGCTTATCAGTTGCTGTATGTCCTGCAGGAAGTGGTATATTCTTTTTAGTCTGACACAGTGCTCTCTGCTGCCACCTCTGTCCGTAACTTAACTTAATTGAACTTAACTGAGATTTTCACATAGAAGAAATTTACAAATCTGTATAACTTTCTGATACCAGTTTTGACAGAGCTATCAGACATTCATGCCACATATCTATAATACAGGCTTTATAAAACCTAAAGTACACTAAAAAGTAGCAAATAATAGGGAGATAAAAAAAAAAATTAATATCTTACAGTTATCATCTGCTGGATGGTTTTAGCACAGAGAGGCTATGTTCATACATCGTTTAACAGCGTCCGTTCCATAGCAAACAGCCGGCTGCCGGGCTGCACTCAGCCTGTTCCTGCAGCCTATATCTCTGTATCGGCTGCAGGAATGTTCTTCCTTCACAATTGATTTGCAGGCACCGTTGGGTGTGCCTGAAAATCAATTAGCCATTCACCTCAATGCAATGTATGGCCACCACAGCACATTGCATTGTGTGAACAGCTGATGAAAATAATTGACAGGCACATTAGAATAACAATATGTGAACACAGAGTGCGACATTGCATTGACTTCCATGCAATGCCGCCCCTGCAGTAAAGAATGGACGCTGAGGCCATTGCAATCAGCGTTCGATCTTTACTAAAAAAAGACCATGTGTGAACCTAACCATACTTTAAATGGGAAAGCTGATCTCTGTATTATGAATTTCAAGAGTAGATGAATAAGCCCATAATAAATGGGAAATTCACCAAAAAATGTTTTCTTTCAAATCAACTGGTGCCAGAAAGGGACAGAGATTAGTAAATGATTTCTATAAAAAAAATCTCAAGTGCATATGCACTTGTTTTGACGAAGGGAAGCTTATCTGCTGAAATGCGTAAACTTTGTGCTTTTGAATAAACCACCTTTTACTTCTCAACTAATGTGGTTTTTGGATTGTTTGAGACAGCGCCGATCTTTGTAAGTACCTGCATTTATCTGTTTTTTTGTCTCAATCTTCTGCTGGAAAAAGGGTACATCATGTACCCGGCTCTTTCAGGTGAAACATCACGGCCTAGTTGAGCTATTGATGGCTAAGCCAGTCAGTGACTGGGATGGGACATGGGGCAATCACTCAGCCAGATACATAACTTTGCAGCTAAGAGACCTGTAGAACACCGGTGGCTGTCAACATGACCCAGGAGCGGCACTACGGCGTAATAAAGATAAGTAAGTTTACATTGTTTATTATCTTCCAGCACCCCTCTGCCTTTCTGCATTTTTTCCAGTTTCATAGGATTTCTTCTTAAACTTAAAGTATTATTTTTGACATATGGGATCAAGTTCAAGATAATCTGCATTTTATTACTGGTGTCTTAAAGAAGAAGTCCGGCAAGACCCATTTTAGCAAGTGCTGGAGAGGAAAAAAGAAATAAAGTGCTGCCTGGTCTAAGTGGGGACCTGGTTCATAACGAGTGAGGTCGGCTCAGTTAGTTAGTGGCCGAGGCAGGACCCCAATTCTTCCATTGACTCACACGTCAGACCTCACACGTAACAATCCAGGTTACTGCTCAGACCAGGAAGCAGCTAGGGACCAAAGCGGCAGGATGCAGCCACCAGTTCTGGAGCAGGGGAGATTAGAGCACTTTTTTTCTTTTATCCTTCCCCATCCTTCCCCTCCCCAGGGTCTGGCCAAACTTGCTTGTAGTTATTATCCATTTTAATATACATATACATTAAGGGGTACATGTATCATTGCGTTTGTGCTACTATTTTGACTAATATTGTGTTTTTACTGAAGTTGAAAATGTATGCAAGATTTAAAAAAGGTATTTGCGCTACTTTTGACGAGTTTATTTTAGCCAAAAGATTTAGCTCAAACATTATGCAATATTTATTAAGGCCCATGCACCTACTGATAAGTTTTTGCACAGCATGTAAATAAATACATTTGACCTAAATTAGTGGTATGTTTACTCTTAAACTCAATATGGCCAGCAGAGCTACAATGGAAAAAAAAGGTTAATAAAACAGTAGGAAGTAGGGTCAATTTGGCAAAAGAAGCACCAGTGTTAAGTTCTGTACTTTGACCAATCTGATATGATGTATTTAAAGGGGTTATCCGGTTAGGTATAATACATGTTTAATAATCCCCCCTCCTGTAGACTAACATTCTGTTCCATACTTATTATTATATTATCAGTCTACTTCCCAAGTTCTAAGTTTGCTCAGGAAGAAAAACTGTGTCTCAGCTGCTCTTTCCTTCCCCGCTCTGAGCTCTCTCCTCCCTGTCCCTTCAGAGACACTCATGTAAACAACATCCCTGACCAGTTGTCTCTGCACTCTGTGTTGCTGTGAGGTCAAGTCCCTGACAAACTCACTGGGAGTAACCCTCTTGGTATCACAGAGTGCAGGGACAGTACATGAGCATCCCCAAAGGGAGGGAGGAGTTAAATGGCACAGAAAGAATAACCCAGACACAGTTTTCTGTATCTTAAGTAGTGACAAGCGAACATGTTCGTATATTTGTACAATCATGACGCTAACTGTTTGTGTTCGTGTTTGTTTGATTATTGGAATGGTTATAACGATCATTTTCAAAATATCCAAACATGTGAACGTTTATCTTGCGATGTATGCAACTTTGCAATTTGCACTTTCCTCCTGATAATCTGTAATCATGTACTGTACATTTGATTGTACAGTATGTTTGTTATTTGTTGTGAGCTGCCGTAGGTTTCCTTATCATTTTTCCGTGAGCAAAATCATAAATTCAGTGGACCTAGAGTCCTTGCCCCCTGGCGCAAGCGGCATAAACTGGGCTGATTCAAAAATTTGATTCTTTTTACGCCATAAAATATTTCTTTTTACGTTGATAATTCTCGTCTCCCCCCCTTTATGTCTATTGTAAGTTTAGGATTCAAAGTGTTTCAGTATTTAAAAAAAAAAAAAACTTTTCACTCAGAAATTTATTTATCTGGATGCCCCAATTCAATGTCTTTGTTGCCCGCACGTCCTTCTGTTTCCCTTCCTGCTGTATGTACGCTGCATGAATAAGATACCTCGGATTGAGTGACATCGGTTAATGCCCAGCATCTGTTTCTACTATTTTCATACAATTGTCTTGCCTATTGCTTGGTGCACCCTGTTATACTCTTTGAAGATTTCATCAGCACACTTCACCCACTGCTAGTGTCCCAAGTTTTTTGTGCAGTGCTGACTACTACTCTCATCTGGAAATATTTAATGGAAAAGCCTCCAGCTTCAATCACCACAAATATTCAAATGCTCTCAGATATAGTTTGTCTTTGTGTGCTACACTTCTGTTTATAGTCTAAGTGGAGATAATATGAAGACTAATGAGTGACTGCTTGAAATTAACCTTAGCAAAGATTTATGTATATGAATCATTTACATATGATTTGTATCTAACATTTAAGTAGTGTCCATTATTCCTAACGTTCTGCCGTAAGCTTGACATTGTCTTTTTCCGTGTCATATTATTTTCTTTTGTAATTAATGCATAGCCATTATCTTGAGGTTAATGTTTTGTTAAATGGCTCGAGCCATGTGAAATGTGGCCTAACGTCTAAGTACGCCCACCAAAATATTAATATGAAGAACACTTAGATGGAAAATTAGTAAAATTAACAGGGGATGGAAATACTGAAATTCATACAGCTTTAATATTATTGAGGCAATATTGCCAGTGGGGAGTAAAGTGGAAACACCTGGGTCAATGAAAACATACTTTATATGCTCTAGACAAGAGCTTCCATACAGACTTGGCTCATTCAGTCCTCTTCATTGTTTGATAGCTTTCTCTTGACTACGTAAACCACTCTCACCAGAAGAGCTATAAATATGGTTTTACAACACATTAGTTGACACTATGGGGGAAATATATCAAGAGTAGAGATGAGCGAGTATGCTCGTCCTAGTATGCTCGTCCGATGGTGCTCGTTACTCGGATGAGCATCTCGCAATACTCGAGACAATGGCATATTCCTCTTCCTGCATGTTTGGCGGCTTTTTTTTCAGCCAATCATCATGCAGAAGAGTCTTTAGGAGCTTGTAGCATCACGTGGGAACCCTACATGTCAATAGCAGCGATTGGCTGGCCAGATCAGATGACCTGGGCATATAAGAATCAGGGCTCGCAATGCTTGCTTTAGACGCAGGCTGGAAGAGATTAGGGAGAGAGCTGCAGTCTGTCAGGGAGAGTGTTAGGGAGAGGAAAATAGTGTCTGTTAGGTAGGAATCATCCACAAAGAACCCAACAGTCCTTCTAAGGGCTAGAACTACATTTTTTTTGCCTCCTCTTGGCTGCTGGCTGGGACCACCATCTTGGCTGAACACTGTGCAGAGCGACTAGTGCCAGAAAGGGGACAGAACATCGTCCACATAGACCCCAAATAAGTTGCCCAAAGTACTCTTAGTACTCATTATTGCTGCTGCTGTACCTTGGCTTGCTGGGATCTGTAGTGTAGCTCCACCTATCCTGGCTGTGCAGTGTGCAGTGTAACGGGTGCTCTAAAACAAACAGCACCTGGTACCTGGTACACACAGACTCCATAGACTACACCAAAAGTCTTTCCAGTTGCACCTAGTTGGGTGCCTTACTAACATGTTTCAGCACATGTGCCTTGCCTATCTTGGTCTGGGTAAACAAAATTGTATTGAGGGCCACTACCCGGCTGTTGCCCATAATTTGGCGTGATGTTGCGATTAGCCAGCCCCAGAGGCATCCATACATGCTGCCCTTGCTGTTTCCTGTCCATTTCCGTGTTGTTTGCATCATTTTCTGAGGTTTCCAGGTTTTCACGCAACCTTTTTTTTGCAGAGCTTTGGTCCCCTGCAAAAATGCTCGAATTTCCCATTGACTTCAATGGGGTTCGTTACTCAAAGCGAGCACATGAGCATCGGGAAATACTTGTATCGAGTATCGAGCACCCGAGCATTTTAGTACTCGCTCATCTCTAATCAAGAGCTTTGCGCCTATTTTTAGGTAAATAATTGGATTTTTCACCCAGTTTTGATCTAAGTTCTATTTATGAACCAGTATTCGACAGGCGAACATTTCTTTGATGCAACTTTTTTTAATCTGCCTGTTTTGAATATTCACCCAAAAGTTCGCATAATCCTGGATTAGCGCCCAATTTATGATTTTCAACTTTTTAAAAAGTCGCACAAACAGGTGCAGGCTTAGGTCTGGTCAGTACAAAGTGAATGTGCTTGCGCAATTTTTGCGACTTTTTACTAAGATACATTTACCATGGCAGTGCTATATGTTAATAAATCAGTCACAAGATATTGGAACAAAATACACACCAATCCTGATTAGAATAGTTACACACTTTAGACTCCTTAGTAAATGCCCCTTTAAGTATATATACAAATATATACTTTTTTGTTTTATTTATTTGATTTAGGCTGATTTCACACTGTTTTTCCAGTCCGTTTAACATATCCGTTATTAAATGGTAACTTTTAATGTTTGCAAAAATGCGGTTAACCACGTTTTTGTGTAAGATAAAAAGAAAAAAATCTGTTTTGATCTTTTTTTTTTTTTAATAATGGAAATAAATGCAAGAATGGATCCATACAGATTGCACACAACTGCATAAATTTTTGTAACCGTTTCTGCATCTGTTCTTTTTCATAAAACATATACGTTAAACGGCCTGCAAAAACACAGTGTGATCCCAGCCCAACCTACTGTATATTGTCACTGTCTTTTAAACTGCATCTAAGAGACATTTTATAAATCTTGCATAAATGCTATGATATACTTAAAAGTAAGGTAAGAGCATTCATGGGTAGCGCATTATGACAAAAGTTGAAATTTTTGACCAACCTGAACTTTTTATTGTTTAGCCATTATTATACAACATTAAAGGGATTATCCAGTGCTACAAAAACATGTCCACTTTCTTTCAGAGACAACACGACTCTTGTCTCCAGTTCAGGTGCGGTTTACAATTAAGCTACATTCACTACAAAGGAACTGAGCAGCAAAACCCCACCCAAGCTGGAGACAAGAGTGGGGCTGCCTCTGGAAGAAAGTGTCCATGCTTTTCTAGCGTTGGATAACCCTTTTAATAAATTTCACCCAAATGTCAGAGTGTTCTCTGCTGCCACCTCTGTTTGTGACAGGAACTGTCCAAAGTGAAATAGGTTTTCTATACGGATATGCTACTGCTCTGGACAGTTCCTGAGTTCCTGTCATGGACAGAGGTTACGGCAGAGAGTACCATGTAAAACTGAAAAGAAAACACCACTTCCTGCAGAACATACAGCAGATGATGAGTACTAGAAGGCTTGAGATTTTTAAATAGAAGTAATTTACAAATCTGTATAACATTCTGATAAAAGTTAATATGAAAACTAAATAAATGAATAAATAATCTCCAGAGTATCTCTTTAATTAATTTAACACATCCCTATTCTTTTCAAAACGAAGATCTATAGCCTCTTAAATACATCAATCAGATAGAGTAAACGAATTATTGGTAACAGACAGAGATAAGCAATGCCTGTGCAGTACCACACATCCCTATATAAAGGTCAGGTTGTGACATCAGAACAAAACGTTTATATAGATAGTATTAACAAAGACATGACTAGAAACATTATTTTCTGTGTATCATAATTTAATCTACTATAGTAACAAAACTTGCAAGTATTTAAATATGTTAAAAATGTTTTTTTTTTTAAGTAAAAGCTAAAAGAAATCATCTGTCCTTGAGTTTACATACATAAAGTTTCTAAGCTTGAACATCACTTTTAGAAAATTAAAAGTGATTAGTATCGAATGACTATTCTCCGAGCTCCTCAGATATTGTGTCCCACAGTGCTATTGTTACAAGCTTGGCTGAGCAAAATATCGTTTTAATAACTTACGTGTAAGTCATCACTGATATTTCGGAATGTTTGTGGTTGTTGTTATGAGTAATGATATGTGTCAGCTTTATAGCTGAATTGCTTTATAGGCCCCACATTGAGTCCATTTTTGAGGAATGACAATATTTTCAATTTCAGTAATGACAGTCGGCAGTTATTTCACTGTCACATTTTCTTTTCCCATTATGTTTGTGCCATTATCATTTTTTAGGTGAAGCCCAACCTGTGTCACACGAAACTAAGCAATATGAAAATGGTAGACTAGTCACACTAAAGTTAGGAAATGTGCTTGTTTTTTTCCTCTGGAAAGTTTTACAGAAATGTGGAGTTCTGCAAAAGAAGACAGCAAAGATTTTGTTTCAGCTTTATTGTGGATTGCAAGCTAGCCTGACTAAATGCCACATATGCAATTCTACAGGTCATCTTGGGTTAAAAAGCGATTCTGTCCATTCTATATTTAGGCATATGTATTCAGCATCCATATGCTACTGTGAAATTCTTCTGTCTCTGAACTACCACTAAAAGACACAATTTACAGAAACATATCATTTTCAGCTCCTTCCTGGAGATGAAGGGTCATTACTGCTGTTAAAGGGGTCAACTTCTTGAAAAGCCGGGTCCATCATCTGAAAAAAAAAAAAAAAAAAAAAAAATCTATGCACACAGTAAAGTAAAATAGCTTCTACTAAATATATATTTCTTACCTGTTTAGAAGTCATGCTGATTAGAAGAGCATAGTATTTTGTCTACCAAAGACCTAACCCAGATCCCAAGGAAATAATTTAATTTGTGTGAAAAAGGTATAGTTATACTTTATGTAATGTATCTGTAATGGTATCTTTAATTCTACCATAACATGTATGACGTATCCCCCAAAATATTATTTATGAAAATATAAGTTGGTGAAAATTGGGAAAAAAGAATGCAATATCGTAACCTTTGAAGGGTTCCTGTGTCTACATAATGCATTATACAGTTTAAGTAACATGATACCATTATTCTATAGGTCATTCTGAACACAACCATATGTAGGTTTACAAAAATTTTCTAATGTTTTTTTTATTTATTTATTTTAATGAAATCCCCCTTTTTTGCAAATAATTATTAATAAAATGATCCTATTGTGGCTTCTATAATGATTTTAGTTTTTCACCTACGGGGCTATATGAATGCCACTTTTTAGTGCTTTTTTCACTCTTTTTACTGTTCGTTTGTTCACTGTATGGGATCGGACAATTACGCACGCTACGGTATATAATATGTTTATTTATTTAGTTTTATATATTTTTTATACTATGGGATGGGGGGTGGTTTTAATTTTTATTGGGGGAGGGGCTTTGTGGTATTTTTTAAAATATTTTAACTTTTTGTCTTTTACACATTTTAAGTCCCCTTGGGGGACTTTTACATGCAATCAATAGACTGCATACACAGTACAATGCTATGCCATGCCTGTGGCAGACTCAAAATGAGCAGAGAGCCAATCAGATGGCACGGAGGAAGGTAAGAGACCTCCGGCAATCCAACACAGCGATCGGGACCCGATCGATAAGTGACAGGAGCTGATCCTGTTACTTACACTTAAACACCTTGATCGCTGTGCTTAAGGGGTTAAAGACAGGCTGCAGCACGATCGCTGCAGCCTGTCATTAACGGTGAGGGCCCGGCTACTGAATGCAGCTGACCCCCCACCTGATATGAAGCGCAGGATGTACCTGTATGATCAGGGTCATCTGGTGACAGGTGGTCAGGGCGTACAGGTACTTCCTAGGTCGTCTAGGGGTTAAAGAATCCTAGTTAGTATGTGATATAATATATAATATTTTGAGTATTTCTAATTCTTTCCTATATACATTGATATGCTCTAAAAAGACAAGTATTTTATTTTTTTTTACTTCTCTGGAAATAAAATATCAAAATATCACATTGTGTGCAGCGGAGAATTCGAATGCAGACGCACCTGGATGTGCCCGCATTCAAATTCAGCAGCAGTGAAAATCTTCCGGCCGATACTGCAGAACCGGCCGGGATGATCTTCTTTAACACTGGCCGTTCCGTGACCCAGACGGTGTCTCATGCTGTGAGAACATGGCCTTAAGCTGTATCCGTGTTTTCTACCTGTTTACTGTCAAAGAGATGCTTGCTTCAACACTGGTTATTTCCATGCCTATTGTTGGTATGCTTTTCATCCAACTAAACCATATGATTTATTTAGAGTGCATTGAAGTGGAAAGACATGAAGAGTTGAGGGCTAAACCCATCTTTGGAAAATGGAGGCACATTATCCTTTGCCATCTGACTGATGTTAACATGCAACAGCTAATGACCCCAGTTATCAGTAACAGAATGATACCTTCTGAAGGACCTTAAGGGAAAATTAGGTCAGCTGAGGGTACAGTAAACTATTATCTTATGCTGTACAGCCTAATGTTTCTCGTAGACAGTAAAACTGTGCTCATAGACAATTGTGGTTATGTCTTTGTACTTTTGTGCTACTGGTGCATTGTGTTTATGTGGTCCTCAGATGTGCCATTGTGCCCTGTTGTATGTTTTTGTTTTGCAAATTATTTCTTCAAAAAATGGGGCACCAGTCCTGTAATCAGTGGGAGTTCCAGTAGTCTGACCCCACCCACAATCACATCCTTATCAACTGTGCAATGTATAGGTCATACTTCAAATCTTAGGATAGCCCTTTTAACCTCCTAATTTCACAGGATGGAATCTCACTATGTGGATGCACATGGGTTGTTTTTGTCTTTTCTTGAGAAAGGCCTTAGAAAGTAACAATAAAGTTATAAGATTGCCCCTAGCATCATCTAAAGCAGTGTTTCTCAACCTTTTCAAGAAAAGTACCCCCACGAAATGAGATGCTCAAGCCGAGTACCCTCAAGGATGCGATCAATTATAAACATTGCCTTAGGGTTAATTAAAAAGTACATTTTGCAGCAAAATCTGCTGTGATACTGTGTAATTTTATGGCCTATGGCTCTGCCTTCTCGCTGTGGATTTTCATTCCGCTGCATGAATGTAGCCGCTTCCTATTTAACTAGTTAGCTGCCTGGCTTTGAACAGATCATGCTTACCTGCCTGCGCTCCCACCTGCATCTCAGTCCCACAAGTCACTGAAAGCTACCCAGCCAATCAGTGCATTGTCCCGCCACAGCCACTGATTGGCTGAGGGGCTGTCAGTGAGCCGGGAGCAAGAGAAGCAGGTGGGAGCGTGTACAGGTAAGCATGATCTGTTCAAGGCCCGGCAGCTAACTAGTTAAATAGACAGTGCCTATATTCCTGTAGTGGAATGAAAGTCCACAGCAAGAATGCAGAGCCATAGGCCATAACAATATAGAGTATCACAGCGAATTTAGCTGTGAACTCGGTATGTGGGAATCTACCTTAATTTGGACAAGATCACGCTGCTGCCATAGGCTCTGGATAAAATCTCTGGCAGCAATTGATTCACAGATCAGATCCCCCATAACAATGGGACTGACCTGTAGGACCCAGTAATAATGCTCAAGTAATATCAAATAACAATGCCCCCCTAAATCAATAATAATGCCCCCTGTGGCCACTAATAATGCCCTGTTGATACAAGAAAGCAATTACTCAGCGACGAATGGCTGAGTAATTACATAGTGGGATAGGGAAAGGGGGGGGGGGGGGGGTGTAGAAACAGCTAGACTCTCTTTTTCACTTAGCAGTATCTTCAAGTCCCCTCCTTCCCATACAATACTGGTGCCCACTGGTGAGCTGCTGCTGGGGGAAGGAGGGTGAGAGCAGTAGTGATACCAGTGTACTGACACCAAAATCAAAAGTTTATCTTCTCCCCACCTCCCGCATACCTTCTTAACCTGCGGAGCAAACCCCCTGGGGCAAGTGTACCGCAGGTTAAGAAACCCTGGTCTAAAGGGCCTAGACACTTGCCTATATTTTAAGTCTTGTCATGTATCCTTTAAAAAAAAGTACTGTTCCCAATACAAAAATAATAGACTTTAGAAAAAAGTAGATAAACATGTGATGATTCAGTCTCCGTGATTGAAGACAGGAAATCCAATGGAACATAAGCCCTGTGACTAACTAAATGAACACCCTGTACTTGTTTTCTACTGATGATTGATTGACAGGAGTTTCCAAGCAGCCAGGACAGCTGTGAAATTGGGCTTTCAATCCTACCCTATAATGAGAAAATAATATTTCCTGCTTTTAGTATTGTCTGTGTTAAAACAATAATACTAATTCTGTCTCTATATGCTTTTCCTAAAAAAAAGATCTGCCCACCACTGACAAGCACTAAGATTATTTTGAGCAGCTGAGAAATTAAAATTGTCCTAATTCGTTGTCAGTTCATGACTAGATAATAATGACAGGAATTATCGTGTTACAATTTATAAGTTGTAATTTCTTTTCAGCTTCCTTTTAAAAGGTTTTATCCACAAAAAAGTATGTATATGTGTCACAAATAACAGTAAAAAATGACATTAACTGTTTGTCTATATTCAATTTTAAGCTATATTCGCATGAATGTGTTTCCTTTGCATTTATTCTTTTTTTTTTAAATGACGTCCATTTAAGTTCACAATGATGTCAGACATTTTGTGTTTTGGACCCCCATCAGTACAATGAGAGCTGTTGGTACATTATTATAGTTCAGGTGAACTGATTGGAACATAGCCTTTTCTTTTTCAAGTTGTTTGATGCAATTCTTTAAGTCCAATTAGGAAACGGATAATAAATCAAGATGAATGAAAGACTGAAACTTTTTTGGCCTTACTAGTAGCATAACAAACTTGAATATAGAAAAATATACCCCTAAGCTTTGTACATATGTTTCCTCTATTCAGATTTCCCTAAACCCTAACCAGTCTCCCGGTCCTTCTGCTGAAGAACAAACCCATAGCATAATACTGGTACCACCATGTTTCCATGTAGGGATGGTCCAGGTGATTAATAGTGCCAGGTTTCGATCCATGTAGCTGAATCCATATGCCACAAATGTCACTGAGGAAAAGGAGAGATCCTTGAAACGCGTCTGGAACTTTTTGAATGCATACATCACATCTATAACCTTGTCTGACAGCCACAGCTACATGGAGTGGTGAGAGGTGTCTGTACACCAATATTCCTTCTGAACTTTATACTGCATCTCTCCTTGTGAACATCCACTGAGTACTACAAGTGCAGCAATAACATCCAGTCTGTGATGTTTGAATTCATTCAGCAGATTGTCTGCACTGCTATTCACCATCTTTTGTATACTTTGCTGCCTGTGGGTCTGGAGAGACATTGCTACTATACATGATATAGACAGTGTAAGCCACAGAGAAGGCTTGCAGGGCTGGGCATACATTAGGTTGGTTTGTTTGTTTATGAAACTTTTGTTACTACAGTCCAGAGCCTGTGCAAAACTATCTCCCATCCCCAGTGCTGCACATCCTAACAGCACTGAGAGCTCTGAAAAGAAAGGATGAACACTGGTTTTATTTGTTGCTGTATTCTCATTTAGACCTCTACATGGTATTTGTATTTTAGCTACTTATGATTTAATTACCTTTTCCACAAGGGTCCTGTGGATTTATTTTATTTTATTCTATTTTTGATATTTTGTTATGTGTGATTAAATTTTAGGAGCCTGCTCATGGTGTCTTGAGGGCTGTTTTTTTTTCTGGTTATTATAGCAATCCATATTGAGCTTTATTGTTTTTGATTATTATGAACGAGATTTACTGCTATTATCATATGTAGTCAAAGCATAGGTATAGATTATATTATTGAAAACTAAAACTTAAAGAGAATGTGTCATCAGATAATGTTTTTATGTTAAACATAATTTTTAAAAGTTTTGGTGACATTTTTTCTTATTTTCCAGTTTACTATTTATATTATAAAATAATTCTGAAATCTTGCAGTTTGCTTTCTGACCACTGGGGCTTAAACTAAGCTGAGACTTCCTGTTCTGTCTATAGTTATAAGAGGAGGCTGCTGTAAAGTGATCTGTACAGGATTACAACATCAGGTGACACCAGTAGATAGAGGAGACAATAGCAGCACCCCTTTAAGGGTCACAGAGCACGCTTAGTGCTGTTTCACATTTATTTGTAGAACATACTATGTCAATTATTGTCTATGTCCATGAGTCTTGCTGTAAAGCATGTCACTAAATGCTGTTAAAAATAGCTCAGGCAAGATGGAAGCCCCCATAAAAAGTACAAAAAGTGGCTCTAATTAAAAAGAAAATAGTTCCACAGAAGTGAAATCTCAACAATTCCTCTATGATAAAGAGTTGACAATCGTTGGGTAAGAAAAATCTTTATATCTAGGGTATGGCTTAGGGTTTAGACAGCTGGGACAATAATAAGAACACAGAACATTCAAGACAAATATATGTTCTTATTACCAATGGATTAAAATTTTTAAGATTTCCTTGGTGCTTAGAAAAACAACCAAAATAATTACATTTGCTAGAATAATTAACAGCTATTTTCACTCATGTCACATGTGAAACAGTGTAATTAATTAAGGAAATAGTGACAGATGGGTTGTATATTATCTTGTTTAGATAGAAATAAACCAATGTAATGTTTATATAAGGTCTATAAGTAGGTTTTAGGCTATGTTCTCACTGTATCAGAATCTCTGTTTAGGATATAACAGGACCACAAAAACAAAAAACAAAACTGCAGGGTATGTGTGCACACATTGGAGTTTCATACCAGCAATACAATGAAGGACGGCCAAGACGGCAATTAAATGAACTGGTGTCAGAAAGTTATACAGATTTGTAATTTACTTCTATTTAAAATCTCAAGTCTTCCAGTACTTATCAGCTGCCGTATGCCCTCTAGGAAGTGATGTTTTCTTTCCAGTCTGACACAGTGATCTCTGCTGCCACCTTTGTCTATAACAGGATCAGTTCACAGCAGTAGCAAATCCTTTACTGCTTTGGCCACTTTCTGTCATGGACAGAGGTGGCAGCAGAGAGTACTGTGTAATACTGAAAAAAAAAAAACTTCACTTCCTGCAGGGCATACAGAAGCTGATAAGGCTTGGAACACTTAAGATTTTTAAATAGAAGTAAATAACAAATCTAAAAAACCTTTTAGAACAGTTGATTTGAAAGAAAAACAAATCTCCGGAGTACAACTTTAATTATTGCAATAAAAAACAATGCAGTTACCAAATGAAATTATTAATTATTGCAATTAAATGATGCAGTAACACGATGAAAATGCATGTGTAAACACAGCCTGTCCCATTGTTATGTGCTTATGTTTCAAGTTAATAATCAACTTGTTCTAAAAATTAGAGATGAGTGAGTAGTAAAATATTCGAAAGCTCGAAATTCGATTTAAATAGATTGCGATGCTCAAAACCCATTGAAGTCTATAGGAGATAAATGCTTGTTTCTTGGAAACCTAAATTTGACCACGTGGAGGTAACAAAGTCCACAATTACACCTCAGACATTGATGCAAACACCTATTTAATGCAATTTGGACGGCACGGTAAGCATGCGTGGGTATATCTAACATGCCCAAGTTGCAGTATTATGCCACTACTACAGGCTTTCAACAATATACTCCAAACACATCATAACATCTTATTAAAGTAAAAAAAAAAAATGCAAGGAAACCTTTTTTCCTTTATATTAGCATGGACAGAAAGCCGAATTGTAAGCAAAATACATTTCTTCCAGCACCATTTTAAATCATGTTGCCAATGACAACCACAGATGGCAAAGGTAAGGGGGAAATCAACCAGCACCTACTGCTAACTGTCACTGTGTGTGTGTGTGTGTGTGTGTGTGTGTGTGTGTGTGTGTGTGTGTGTGTGTGTGATGTGGTCAGACACATCCTGTATAAATTTTGAAACTCATTTGGCACTTCCATACTCCCTTTATTATATAAAGGGGTGTGGGTCTCATGAAAACCCAGTAAAAATTGAGTATGAGGCCCTTGAGGTGAGCACTCCAAAAATTTAGTTTGATGCCTTTGAGGGGAGCCCTCCAAAAATAGAGTTTGACAAGTTGGAGTTGAGACCTTCCAAAAATTCTGTTTGACGGGTTAAAGTTAAGGCTTTCAACAAATTGAGACAAGTTAGAGTTGAGACCTTAAAAAATTTGAATTCAACGAGTAAGAGTTGAGGCTTAAAAAAAAAAAAAAAGTTTGACAAGTTTGATGCGATGCAATAGCGTGGGGGGGTAGATTCGTCCTTTTGCCCGTGCCGGGCCTCAGCATCGCAATGACGATCTAATCGATCTTTGCTGTGTATATACACAGCATTGTCCCAGGGGGACTTCTAGTTAAAGTAAAAAAATGTTTTTTTTATTAATAAAAAATCCCCTCCCCTAATAAAAGTCAAAATCACCCCTCAGAAGAAATATAATAAAAAGCGATCAAAAAGTCGCATGTGGGCAATTAAGGTACCGATAGAAAGAACACATCATGGCGCAAAAAATGACACCTCAATCAGCCCCATAGACCAAAGGATAAAAGCGCTATAAGCCTGGGAATGGAGCAATTTTAAGGAACATATATTTGTCAACAAGGGTTCGAATTTTTTACAAGCCATCACATAAAATAAAAGTTATACATGTTACCTATCGTTGCAATCATAACAACTTGAGGAACAAACAGTATATGACAAGTCAGTTTTACCCCAGGGTGAGCAGCGTGAACACGAAACTCCCTGATATGAAAACAAATTCCTTATTTTTTTTCAATTTGACAGCGCAAATGATTTTTTTTTCCGGTTTTGCAGCATATATTATGGTAAAATAAAGTCTGTTATTGCAAAGTACAATTGGTGTTGCAAAAAATAAGGGCTCATGTGGGTCTCTAGGTGAAAAAATGCAACAAGCCTTTTAAACATAAAGTGGAAAAAGCAAAAGCACAAAAACGAAAATTGGCTTAGACCTTCCTTAAGGGGTTAATATTTATAAAAAAAAAACAAGGTTTCATTCTAAAAAAGTTATTTTCGTTGTTCAATAGCTTAATTAAAACGAATCCATGCTTTTGCAATCAAATATACTGTTAATAAAAATAAATAAATAAATATAATAATATTTATTTGGCTCAGTGTGCCAAGGACCGGCGAAGAGAGAAGATAGAAGAAATCTGAGAGTGAGAAGAAAGCTCCCCCCTGCACTACACATATCCCAGCAAGAAAGGGGGGTCACAACCCCTTCCTTGCTGGTATGGGTGCAGTATAACATCAGTCTGGCTCCCAAGGGGTTAAGAGGGGACCTTTACTTAACCCCCTCGGAGCCAGATTGCTCAGTATGGCACCCAAAGGATTAAGGGGGATGTAATGCATCCTCCCTTAACCCCTTGGGGGCCACACTGTAAGCAGAGATCTGTAACTGGGCAGCTCCTGGACTGGGCAGCAGCAGGCTGGTAATATTAAGGCTGGGGAGGGCCAAATTCAATGGCCCCTCCCACCCTGGTGTTACTAGGCTGCTGTTGCTTGTTTTTTAACCCAGCTGGTTATGAAAATAGGGGAAACCATACACTTTTTTAAAAAAAATTATTTGTTTATTTAAAAAAAAAAACAACTGGTAGGTTTCCCCTTATTTTCATAGCCAGCCGGGTTAAAAACCAAGCAACAGCAGTATGTAACACCAGGGTGGGAAGGGCCATTGTTTTTGGCCCTCCCCAGCCTTAATAATCCCAGCCTGCTGCCGCCCAGTCCAAGAGCGCCAATTTTGACGCTCCAGGACCACTGGTACCCGGCTCTTCCCAGTACCCTTGTTGGCAATATGGTACTGGGGTAATAAAGGGGGGGTTAGTGTTAGCCATTTTATACCGGCTAACACTAAGCCCTGACTTAGTAATGGATTCAGTCTATTAGACGGCTTCCACTACTAAGTCTATATAGTAAAGAAATAAAGACGCAACACAAGTGAAAAATATTTTTTATTCAAATAAAAACACGCCCACACCCCTTGTTGACCATGTTATAAAAAAAAATAAAAAATCCCAACAACCGCTGGTCATCGATATAGTCTATCGAATCTGCCGTGATCCACAGGATACAAAACAAAAAAAGAAAACACACAAAAAAACACAAACAGGAGCACAACACCCATCATTGTGAGCTGTGTTGTGCATCTTACAGTATGCAGCATCTTAACAGATCGCTGCTTACAGTGTGGCACCCAAGGGGTTAAAGGAGGATGCATTGCATCCCCCTTAACCCTTTGGGTGCCATACTGAACAAACTGGCCCCCAGGGGTTAAGTAAGGGTCCCCACTTAACCCCTTGGGGGCCAGGCTGATGTCAGACTGCACCCTTACCAGCAAGGAAGGGGTTAAGTTACCCCCCCCCCCTTCCTTGCTGGTATGGGTGTAGTGAAGGGGGGGGCTTTGTTCTCACCCTCCGATGTCTTCTATCTTCTTTCTTCTGTTTTCTGTCTTCTTTCTTCTATCTTCGCCGGTCCCTGACACACTAAGCTTAGTGTGACGGGACTGGCTCTTTATATGTCCGCTCAGACAATCATTAGAAGAAACATTTGCTGTTTTAATTAAAGTAAAGTATTTGTACATTGAGCTTTATTATCGGCAATAGGTTTTTCCGGCAATAGAGCTTCCTGTAGTAGTTAATATTTAATTAATAAAACAAATTTTCATTCTAATAAAGTTATTTTCGTTGTTCAATAGCTTAATTAAAACGAATACATACTTTTGCAATTGAATATACTGTAAATACATAAATATATATTATTTATTTTTTTATTAACAGTAAATTTAATTTCGAAAGCATGGATTCTTTTTAAATAAGCTGTTGAACAACAAAAATAACTTTTCTAGAACAAAACTTTTTTTATTAATTACCCGTTAATACCTATCCCTGTAATATTGCTTCCCTGCTTTCTCAGGGAGCAGTAAACTTTATTAAAACAGCTAAATAATTGTTTAGCTGTTTTAGTAAAGTTAATTTAGATTCAAATATTCGAACACATATTTGATCGAACTTGAATCTTTTGAATACTGCAGTATTCGCTCGAATAGCTATTCGATAGAATACTATTCGCTCATCTCTAATGCGTACACATGTGGGTGAGTGGACGCGTACTTCTGCCTGCTATAGAATGACTGGGATTTGGGCAACTGAAGGGATGCGGCGACTGATGGTGCAGGTGAATGGGCAGATGCAGGCAAAGGAGCAGAGAAATGCAAAGGGGCAGATGCAGGCAAAGGAGCAGAGAAAGGCAAAGGGGCAGATGCAGCATGTGTGCATGTGTTCTGGCTGTTGGGCTGGACTGCAGTGCCAGCACCCAAAACAGGGGAAGAGGCAGTGGCAGCACCCACTGGCGCAGGTTCTTGTCTGTTTGCTCTCTCCCCCACAGTCCAGTGTTTGGCTTCCAAGTGCCGGAGCAATAGATTGTCCTGCCACAATTTTTTTTTATCTAATAGGAACTCAACTAAGCCAACGCTGGCATATATACACAGTACGCTCATAAATTTTTATGTATGGTGGCAGGCAATATGTAAAAGAGCTGTGTTTCTTTCAATCTTGCGCAGAGTGCAAAAATTTTTATCTAACAGGAACTCAACTAAGCCAACACTGGCGTATACAGTATGTTTATAAAGTTTTACATATGGCCGCAGCTCTGAGCCAGCCAATAAACACTATTATGCAGTTTAAGTGGCGCCACAAGATTTGCTATTTGTAACTACAAGTTACTATAGATCCTCAAACTGATCCACTAACATTGTTAACTCTGTAAAGTCCTTGCTACATTTTTGTGGAGTTACAAATGGTAGCATTGTAATAACAAGCATGATGATATTGTTATAAGTTAGTAGCTGTATAGACATTAACATTGTAACCTAACTGCAGCAATACTTACCATCTATAATTTCAAGAGAAATCATACCTACTGTATCTCCCCCCACTAATTACTAAACTATACTATCAACATATGGATGCCATACCATAATAGATTACTAGTAAATCTGTAAACTACAATGTTTAAAGGGAATCTGTCAGCTCCCGTGTCTGACCTAAGGTGCTGACAGTGTGTTGTAGATGGCAGTCCCTTTGTGAGCATGGTGCTTTTTGGTAATTTGTCCGTGCAATGGATTCTGCACAGTCTTGGGTCTACTACTGTAATAAAGAGTCAAACAGGAGATGTTTGTGTCACACTCTGGTATTACTCATTACTCCTTCTTACTCCCTCTTCTTCATGAATAATCAATACTGTCTTGCCTCCTGCTCATTCAGCTGTCAGTCAGTGTCACTGATTGCAGATCCGTCCTCTGTAGGCTGTATATGTCTGTAATGACAGAGCCATGTGGCTCTTTTATTACATGGCCAAAGCGTTTTCCCACTGCCAACATAATGTTGATACATCATTCCATCTGGGGACCAGAGTTTTCATTCAACTTTCATGTCATTAGTGTTTCTGAACATGCGGCGTGTGAATGCAGTCTTAGGTTCTAATTAATCCAATACATTACACCAGTCTTATACCATGTTATGAATACACCTGGAGTGCCCTAATTCCCCTGTCTGTAGCATACACAGTATTACAGTATCACAGAAGACATTTTGGAACTCATCAACAATTGTTCAATAGACATTGGTTTGGATTTTTTTATCCTATAATTCAACATTTATTTTGTTTACTTTTTATTACTCGTGTGCAGTAGAAATAAACTTAAAATCCAAAATGCAACTAAATGCTTTTTTTTTTATTTGCCTTACACATGTTAGCCCTCAGTGGCTTCAGCATTTCTATCAGACGAATGAGCTCAAATCAATTGTGTATACTGCAACAAGTCCCATACACCCACTCACCCACTGGGTGAGTGGGTGTATGGGACTTGTTGCAGTATACACATCCTCCTAGTCTGTATGTTTATTTGATATATACGTGTTGGTGATTTCACCGATATAGTTATTTATTTATTTAATAAATTGCAGCTCTCAATAGGTTGTTTACCATATGCACTTGATTCCTATTGCTGCCAATTTAATATTATTTATACTATTTATTACTCAATGGAGGGTGTTTATACTGCCATGATCACACTAATTTAATTCAACTTTCATGCATGTGCAATATATGATTTCATAAAATATTGCTTTATGTCCCATCACCGTTCTGTGTATTTTGTGTTGTCTCATTCCCCTAGTTTTTGTGTTTTTTACTTTATCAGTATGTATTTTAAATTTAATTCTATTCTAATAAAGAAATATAAGTATATTCTGGATTGTCCTGCATTCCTTTGATCCTTTGTTGGATTTGTTTTTGTATAATATATTAAGTCTTCAGATGCAGCTGTCAAAGATGACAGCTGCATCTGAAGACTTCAGAGCAGCTTTTCCCTGGTGTCTAGTGGGGAGATCGCTCCCCCATGACGTTGTCACGGAGGAGCGATTTCTGTGACTGGTGAAGACCGTAATGGCGCTGATCCCGACAGCCAGAAGCAATCGAGTGCCTATCTCATCGATCTATGCTGTATAACTATATACAGCATAGATCAATGAGAGATCAGTGCATTTATACTAGAATTCCCCCAGGGGGGATTCTAGTATAAGTGTAAAAGTAAAAAAAAAAGTGATGTTAATAATAAATAACCCCCCTAATAAAAGTCAGAATCACCCCCCTTTTCCCATGTTACAAATGAAAATAAATAAACATGTTTATTATCGCCGTGTGCGTAATCACCCAAATTATTAATTAATCACATTCCGGATCTCTCACGGTAAACGGTAATCCCAAAGTGCAAAATTGCGCATTTTTAGTCGCATTTAAATCCAGAAAAATTGTTGCATATGCGCAATCAAGGTACCGATAGAAAGAACACATCATGGCACAAAAAATGAGAGGTCACACAGCCCCATAGACCAAAGGACAAAAGCGCTATAAGCCTGGGAATAGAGCGATTTTTAAGGAACATATATTTGTTAACAATGGTTTGAATTTTTTACAGGCCATCAGATACAATAAAAGTTATACATGTTACATATCATTGTTATTGTAACGACTTTAGGAAAATATATAACATGTCAGTTTTTCCATAAAACACATGGCGTAAAAACACCCCCCCAAAAGAAAAAAAAAATATTTTTTTTTTCAATTTCACCGCGCATATAATTTTTTTCTGCTTTCGCAGATTTTTTGCAAAAGTTCAGCCTGTCATTGCAAAGTACAATTAGTGACGCAGAAAATAAGGGCTCATATGGGTCTGTAGGTGTAAAAATGCAAGTGCTATGGCCTTTTAAGCACAAGGAGGAAAAAACGAAAACGCAAAAACGAAAATTAGCCTGGTCCTGAAGGGGTTAAGGCTGGGTTCACATACAGTATATTTCAGTCAGTATTTGCTCAGTATTTTGCAACATCAACCAGGAGTGGATTGAAAACACAGAAAGGCTCTGTTCCTACAATGTTGAAATTGAGTGGATGGCAGCCATATAATGGTAAATAACTGTCATTATTTTAATACAACAGCAAATATTTGCCATTTAATGGTGGCCTTCCACTCAATTTCAACATTGTGTGAACATAGCCTTTCTGTGTTTTCAATCAACTCCTGGTTTTGGTCGCAATATGAGGGCCTCAATACTGACTGAAATATACTATGAGTGAACATAGCCTAAGGGTAGCTTCACACATACCAGATCCAAAGCGGATTTCCGGTTGTGAGCTTGCAGCGAAATCCGCTGTAAATCCATGTAATGTGAAGGTCTATGGGGTTACATATCCGCAGTGGAATTTTCATTCCACTGAGGATATGTAGCCCGGCCCCTTTAACCCCCCCGCAGCCCACAGCCCCTGGCCCTGAGCACACATTACCTGCTCGGCGCCGATGCTGTGTGTGAGGCTCCCGGCTCTCAGCGGTCCCCATCAGCCAGTCAATGCTGCTGTGCACTGATTGGCTGATGGGGAGCTAGGGGAGCCGGGAGCCTCACACCCAGCCATGGCGCCGAGCAGGTAATGTATGGGGCTGCGGGCGGCGGGAGGTTAAAAGGGGACGGATCACATACTGGCAGCGGAATGAAAACTGGCAGCATGAAATTGTTGAGTTGAGCATTTTTTACATTTAATGAACCTTATTGAAATCAATTGGAGACGTGAGCATTTAACCAGGTACCCCCTGCCTAGCAGAGGTGCCAGGTTAACCTATTTCATTTTTTCGTTCTAATTTTTGTATATTTCATCCCTTATTTTGTCCCCTAATTTTAGTATAATTCATCCCTTTCTTCATTTAAACGGAATATACAAAAATTTGAATAACAAAAATATATAGGTTTTGGCAAGACACATTAGATTCCGGGCATACCACCCAAGAACTAATTTGTCTTACAGAAACCTACTACATTTTTCATTCTAATTTTTGTACATTATTTGATAGAATGCTTGTTCCTCGAGTTGAGCATTTCTACATTTAATGAACCCCATTGAAATCAATTGGAGACGTGAGCATTTAACCAGGTACCCCCTGCCTAGCAGAGGTGCCAGGTTAACCTATTACATTTTTTCGTTTTAATTTATGTATATTTCATCCCTTAATTATTTTGTCCTCTAATTTTTGTATAATTCATCCCTTTCTTCATTTAAACGGAATATACAAAAATTTTAATAAGAAAAATATATAGGTTTCAACAAGACACTTTAGATTCCGGGCATACCACCAGAGTACTAATTTGTCTTATAGAAATCTATTACACTTTTCATTCTAATTTTTCTCTTTTCCAAAAAAGATAGTCATGCCACATAAAATACTTATTAATGCAACATCTACATGTCTACTTTATGTTAACATCATTTAGTGAACATCCTTTAACTTTCAAAGGCTTTGAAATTTTCAGCAATTTTTAAAATTTTCAGGAAAATTTCAAATTCAGATTTTTTTTTTAGCGACCAGTTCAATTCTTAAGTGGATATGTGGGGCCTGTATGTTAGCTACCCCCATAAATTGCACCCTTTAAAGTATTCAAAGTAACATTTCAAAAGTTTATTAACCCTTTGGCTATGTTCACACATAGTATTACATATTACACAGCAACGGACAGGGTTATACTGCCAGCCGCCAGGCAGCCTCCACCATACTTTACATTGTGTGAAGAACTATTGCTTTTTGGCGATGTTTGGCGAACTGGAAATAATAGGCATGTTCATTATTTGAATGCCCTTTTTAAAAAAAGAATGCTGTGTGCACATAGCCTTTAGGTGTTTTACAGAAATTTGAAAACAGTGCACGAGCCTCCTTTTCCCCATAGACAGGTGCTGTCCTGCTGACCGCGACGTCTAGCAGCTCCTCTCTGGGCCGCGACGTCTAGCAGCTCCGTTCTGGGCAGTGACGTGACGATGGGAGAAAGCAATGTGCGGCAGCCATCTCCCAATTGCTTCTAGGAACAATGAGGGTCATTAGGCGGAAACTACCTGATTTTCATGATGTCCCTAGATCATCATTTATTTTCCAATTTAATATTGATTTAGGTTTTTTTTCTAATTTAAAGTGACTTTGTACCCATAATCTGACCCCCCCAAACCACTTGTACCTTCGGATAGCTGCTTTTAATCCAAGATCTGTCCTGCGGTCCGTTCGGCAGGTGATGCAGTTATGGACCTTAAAAAATACTTTTAAACTTGAAGCCCATGCCGAACGGAAGTATCTGTGCCCTAACTTTGCACACCCTCTCTGTCCCTCCTCCCCGCCCTCCTCATCATTAGGAATACTCCAGGCAGATTGACTTCTATTCCCCACCTGTGGCAGCCCGGCACATGGGCTGGATCATTAAGGACCTTTGCAATGTTCAGCATGGATAAAATGTTTCAGTGGCATTCCTAATGATGAAGAGGGTGGGGAGGAGGGACGGAGGGGTGGTGTAAAGTTAGGGCACAGATACTCCTGTTTGGCACAGGCTTAAAGTTTAAAAGTATTTTTTTAGGACAATAACTGCATCACCTGCTGAACGGACCCCAGGACAGATCTTGAATTAAAAGCAGCTATCCGAAGGTACAAGTGGTTTGAGGGGGTCAGATTGTGGGTACAGAGTCGCTTTAATATGGTTCTTCCTTCATACACAGGTTCAGGGATAAGTTTGAGGGGGTCTGACCTCTTTGCCCATCCCACTAAGCTCTAGAGTGGTGTCCCGACCACTTTGTTTTGAATGGAGCCATGGGTTGGCATGACCCACAGCTCCATTCATTCTCTATGAATGAATGAATTAATTAATTGAGCTTAGGGTCAGATGCTGAACCGTTGCTGATTCCCCGGCCCAGAGGTCAGACCCCCATAAACTTTTACTGTGGATAGGGGACAAATGGATATCCTAGGGATAGGAGACAAATAATATAAAAACAGAAAACAGCTTTAGGCTGGGTTCACACTACATATATTTCAGTCAGTATTGTGGTCCTCATAGTGCAACCAAAACCAGGAGTGGATTAAAAACACAGAAAGGCTATGTCCACACAATGTTGAAATTGAGTGGATGGCCGCCATATAATAGTAAATAACTGCCATTATTTCAATATAACAGCCGTTGTTTTAAAATAACAGCAAATATTTGCCATTAAATGGCAGCCATCCACTCAATTACAACATTGTGTGAACAGAGCCTTTCTGTGTTTTCAATCCACTCCTGGTTTTGGTCGCAATATGAGGACCACAATACTGACTGAAATATACATAGTATGAACCCAGCCTTAGGGTGCCTTCACACGTACCGTATCGCTGCGTTTTTAACGCTGCGCTTTAAACGCTGCGTTTTTATCGTTACGTTTTTGCTGCGTTTTTTACATGCGCATTTTGATTTTCACATGATTTTCATGTGAAAATCAAAACACGCATGTAAAAAACGCAGCAAAAACGCAGCGATAAAAACGCAGCGTTTAAAAAAGGAACAATAAGGTACATGTGAAGCTACCGTTAGGGTACGTTCACACTTACTGGTTCCGTAGCGGAAAATACTGCTGTTGAAATCTGCTGTTGATCCGCAGCAGATTTCATTTAAATAACTGAAGACAGCAAAAAATCTGCACGATCAAATCTGCTGCGGATCTGCTGCAGATCCTGTAGGTGTGGACGCACCCTTAAAGGAATTTTCTGATACTTTATGATTGATTTCCTATTCTCAGGAAAGCCTTTCAATTACCAATCACCAGGTTGCTGAGTGTTAGGTGCTCAGTACTAAACAGCAATTGATGGCAGAAGTCCTGTGGAATTCATAATACAGTGGAGGTCCTAAGTGACTGCAACTTAGCTAACAATGAAAAAATGGGAGGTAAGCTGAAATAATTTCCACTATGGTGCAATGCATACAGGACTGCTCACTGTATAGTGCAAGGTGCTGCAAAACAGCTGAATGGTTGCTGTGCCAAATGTTGGCACTCCACGTATAGCGGTCATCAAATATAAAATTCTGGAAAACCCCTTTAAGTTGTCTTCATTTAAAAACTGTGTGTGTGTGTGTGTGTGTGTGTGGGGGGGGGGGGGGGATTTGCAAATCTCATGGGGACAATAACCTAGGCATTCTCTAAATAGATATACGGACTATGTTGATGTTATTTAATGTACAATTATTCCTTTAAAAATACACATTTGATGTTCCAAATGATAAAACAAGCAAGGGAGAAAAGACATAAACATGTATCTGTGCTGCTTCCATGCGCTCAGTGTTATTGACTGTGCTTTGCTATTACATCATGTTGCATCATACAGAAATCAGACTAATCAGTGTTTTGAATCAGGACAATTAACCATCTCTGCAGCCATGGCTTCTGAACTTTAATGAGGATCCGGATGCTTTGATAACATGTGAACACTTTTGTACATATATTTAGTTGTTTTGAATCACACTCTAATTATGTGGCACGTAAAGGAAGCCCAAGATATTCCCAAGTCTGGAGTTCCATGAGGACCTCGCCTGCCAAATACAGATATGGGACTGCAGTAGTGGAGCAAGCATAACAATGGAGCAGATTAATATGTTGCTTACGTCCTTTTTTCCTATGATACACAGAAGTATATGGGTTTAGTATAATCCAAAAACATTAGCGAATGTTTCATGTTGCTCTTTTACAAGTCTTTTTACTTTAATTAATGTTCCATATGGTTAAGTGCTCGAATGTGTATAGTGGAGCTTAGCCAAACAGTTTTCAATAAATGTGCTAAGCAGCTAAAAGCGTGCAAAGTTATAGAGAAAATCGTAAAGCTGGGAAGGCTCTGATGGTTGACAAATAAATGACTGCATATATACATATAGAAAGAAACCTTCCCATAGTCTGCTCCTACCTGCTGCAGTATTACTATATTGATGCGTGTAATAAGGCTTTCATTATGTCATATCTTCATACATTAAACATCATGTGGCTTGAAACACAGATTTCCGAACATGCCTCTGGGGAAATCTTCAGTAGGTATGAGAAATAATTGGTTTTGTGACTTGAAACACAAGCTATGCATCAGATATTATACAAATTTCTAGTATTTTTCACATCCATGGCACTGAAAATGGTTGAAATAGATTTGAAACATTCCTGTATAAGAGATATTTTTATTATAAGGATACAAATGAACTAGTATGCAAAGCACAAATGAAAATATTTTGCATATCTTTTATTACAAGCACAAATGATATTTTTTTATTATGCAACCAACATGCATGAAGCTGGCATCCATCAGGTATAAAGCTACACAATGAAAACCATTGGTGTCTGTGGGGCCATGGTACCTCTGTATGACTTCATATGACATGTAAATCTTAAAGGAAAAAATCATGACATGTTTCATCATAATATGGTGCTAGGGCAAGCCTTAGGCTGCATTTTATCCCTTTTGTGTCCCTACTTCATTTTCATGAAGCTCTTGGTGTATATGTCTCACATAAGGGCAGGAATGCAGGTTGCAGTGTCCCAGTACCTGTCCCCCAGTCTAAAGTTCTTGTGTGGCTAGAGAACATCTTGCTGGGCACTGTCATTACCAATAAATAATGATAAATCAGCAAGGGAGGTGATATACTATATCTTTACAATCTACTTCATACAATGCTATCAAATCAGCCAATAGGTGTCTCACTTACTGGAAAACTGCAATTAAGGCTACAACAATTGGTCTTTAGTAACAAAAAAAAAAAATGAGAGAGACTAAATACAGGATGTGAGGTCAGTTGTCCTGCTGCTTTGCACAGACTGACCCACTGAGGATGAATGCTGATTGGCCAGCAGGTGTACACATCCCTGTGCATTGCTGCAGCTGAGTAAACTAAATGATGTTAGGGCCGACCACTGACTCAGAGTGAAAAGCAGAAGATTGAGCAGCACAATGGGGCCCTACATGGACCACTGGAGCAGCGATATTAAAATGAAATCATGCATAAGCATACAAGACTGACAGCATACATAAGGCAAACATTAACCATATATTTGCTTTTTTGTTTTCATATGTCATGACAGGTACATTTTAAATTATGTTTGGGTATTTTAAGTTTCTTGTATGCACTGCCATTTTGTTTGTGGTGTATTTGCCATACATAGTAATGATTTAAGTCACATGATTCTCCTACGGGCAGCTTTAGGCTATGTTAATACGGCATCTTTTTTTGGCCGTTTTACTTTCCCTGAAAGCTACTGAAGCAAGTGGGCAAGTACAGTAATACCCTACCATCAGTTCCAGTCAGTACCTTTGATGACAGATCTGGGTCATATTTATCAAGGCGAATTATTGAGGTATGAGATTTCACTCATAACTGCCAACAGTCCACAAAGAGGAAAGCTCTACTTTAGCAGCTGTTCCTTCCTAAACCAGATAGGAAAAAATGGAAAAGTCAAAAAAAGTATCATTTCTTCAAGGCCTCTCTTGCTACACTTAACTCTTTAGACCCCCACTAATCAGGTAAGAATTTCTCTTGCTGGCTCGCTGTGATTTGAATCTTGCTGGAGGTAAGGACTTACAATGGAAACCATCTCCTGCAGCGAGAAAAAAACAGTGGGCCAGACAGTGAAGAGCTTAGCCATGTGCTTCCTCTTGCTTTATGTAATGAACAGTGGGGGTGTCAAAAAGTCAATGGAATTTCAGCTGGAGTATATACACTCTGGCTGGGATCTCTAGCGGCCGCGGGAAAAACTGGCTATTTATTGAATAGTGGACGCAGAATACTGACAGTTCACACAATGGAAAGTGCGGCTCCGGATGCACTTTCCATTGCGTGTCATGGTGAATTGGCCGGAATGATCTTCACTGATACTGAACATTCTGTGACACGGGCGATTCACAGAACGGCTGGTGTTTTACAGCGTGCAAACCTGGCCTTAAACATATGTCTGTTTCAATTAGATATGAACGAGTGGTTCATATCTGCACCAACATCAACAAAGATTCTTGGATAGTCTTTAGAAAATGAAAAGCTATATTTAATACTATTTTAATCATGTTATATTATAAAATATTTAAAATATACAAATGCATAAAAAAATGTAACAAGTAAGACTCAAAATGATTATGAATATTTCATACCTCTGATGTGCAGACAATTTATGTCACAATAACAAACTGAGATATGGTTTCCTCAACTTTACTGTGATTCCTCAGCATAAAAAAATAAATTGCTTACATTTGATAAAGAGTTCTTTTAGTATAAAGACACTGACGGAATGAAAAATATTTATTCAGCTTTAATTACCAGCCACACATCAGATTACTGCTGAATAGTGTCATAAAGCTTAAGGATTCTTGAAAAGAAATAGATCTCAGAGTCCGCTATAGAGTTTACAGCATTCAAGGAGGTTTGCTTGCTTTTATTTTGCAGATTTAGCTTGCATATAATTTCTATACAGTCGATTCTTTATCATATATAATTTTGCACACAACATGTTTGAGATTCAATGGAAAAGCTCTATTAGTTTATAAATGATTTTCACATTTTCATGAGCAGCCCTAATTCTACCTTGGAAATTTGAAAACATAAATATCACATAGCACCATATAACATAATTCCAAAGCAGTTTACAGAATTGCTAAGCTGTAACATCAACCAAAAGTGTTTTCCATTTTTCTGCTACTTAGTATTCAGCTACGAAGAGTCAGATTTTGTCACATGGTTTAAATGCTGAATGATTATCTTATCTTTAAACTGTGCTGCTGGATTTAAAGGATATTCACTTTTAAATTCAAAGAGTCTCAGAAACTTTTTAGATCACATTCCTAAGACAACCAATTCACCCAGTTGTGAGCATCTAATGTAATGAAAATGTTTTTAAACCATTCATGGAAAGGGGATTCTTGGCAATTTTTACACTTTTGACACAAACACATTTTGAATTGTAAACTAAAAACATCACATTATTATTCTAAGTATAGGGGCACAATTATACATTACAACTACCTTTGGGGCATTACTAAATCTATAGACATTAATCTGGAGCTGATCCCCTATTTACTGGTATGATAGCTTCTACTTTAAAGAAGTCCTCTTACAAGATTTTGGAGTCTGTATTTGTAGGAATATTTGCCCATATGTCCATTTGTGAGGCCAGGCTGTGATGTTGGATTAGAGTTCTTGGGTCAAAATCTCCATTCTAGTTCATCCCAAAGGTGTTCAATAGGTTTGAGATCAAGACTCAACCAGTCATATTTTTGCAAACAAAACTCTCCCAACTGTGGGTTTATGGACTTTGATTTGTTTGTGAGGCACAGCCAAGCTAGAACAGAAATTAATTTCCTAAACTTGTGCCACAAATTTGGAAACATGTGTGATTAAGTTTCTTATGAACCTGTGTAAAGTTTTTTCTCAGGTTCGCAGAGTGGGAGATAGTCTAAGTGTATTCTATGTTTTCCCCACTACTACTATGTTTCTATGTCATTTATTCTGTGCGCAGCTGAGGAAAGTATTGAGTTAACAGTTTTTGTCATGTGTTATGCTTTTGTCCAGTTATGGGTGCAGACTGTTTCCCTCCTTTTTCTGTCCTATTCTTTCTTTTCTCTCATACACACACACATACAGCCCCAACAAATCAAAAGGAAGCTTAGTAGCCCCTAGAAAAGGAATTCTAGTTCTTGGTGGGAGTGTGGTGGCAGTTTAGTTCGGTTTATAAAGAGAGTAATGGGCCTATTCCACCGGGCGATTATCGTTTGCATAATCGTTAACAATTAACAATCTCAAACGACCGCTATTGCAAAAGACCTGAAAAAATTCACTCATTTCCATGGAACGATAATCGTTACTTATGATTGTAATTGCGATAGTTTTCTTTTGCTATTTATTCGCTATTGCGTTCGTATCTATTGCGAACGACCGAACGATGTCTTATTCAATGCGAACGATTTGCGAACGTTTTGCTAACGAGCAACGATAAAAATAGGTCCAGGGCTTATAAAGCGATCAACGATTTCTCGTTCGGTCGCTAATCATTAACTGAATTTATACCAAACGATTATTGTTTAGATTCGAACGATTTAACAATAATCTGAACGATAATCGTCCGGTGGAATAGGGCCCTAAGACAGACACAGAGAGTCTTTACAGCAAGCAACTACTAGCATGCAGGGCTAGACCCCTGGGAGGACATCCTCTGAGGAACATGGACATCCTCTGAGGAACACCTTGCCCACGCCAGGGATACTAGCCACACAGTACAGGCCACTGACCTGGATCCCGTTAGCCACTGACCCCAGTGAAACAAAGCTGTAGTCAGCCTAGTTATTCCACTGCGTAACACACGGCTATCATGGAAAGGTTTGGGAAGTCTGCTCAACCCAGCTCAGGGACCTCATACTACCTTCACAAAGCAGGTACCTTGACATTGTATGGCATCATTGTATGGTTCAGTAAAAGAAAGAAAGTAAGTGTGACTATCTTCTCTTCTTCTGCTCTACTACACCAAGCTATGCTGAGCACTCCATTCATTGTGGGAGGATTGTGTGAGCATGGGGATCCTGGTGGTCTTATCCCAGTATTTAGCTTGCTATGCCTTATCTTATGGATAGGGAATGACAAGCTCACATGGAAACATCCCTTTAAGTATTGGTTCTGGCAATACACACATGAAAGAAAAGTGAAAAAAAAAAATGAACAAATGATAGGGAAAAAGCTTTATAAAAATCTATAGAAAGAACTATTTAGACAAATATTTTATAACATTTTAAAATAAAATTTAAATCATCGACAATTAGTTACAATTACTATAGTTTTGCTCTCACTTAACCCCTTAACGACATCGGGCGTATACTTACGCCCTGATGCCGGTAAGGACGTTCAGAGCGGGGCCGCGCGGCGACCCCGCTCTGAACCGCGGCGGTCCCGGGTGCCGCTTGTAGCCCGGGACCGTAGGTATTAGCGGGCACGGTCCGATCGCCGTGCCCGCTAATGCAGTAATCAGATGCAGCTGTCAAACATGACAGCTGCATCCGATGACTGGATTCAGCTGTTCCCTGGTGTCTAGTGGCGGAGATCGCTCCCCCGGGATGTTATCCCGGAGGAGCGATCTCCGTTTCTGAAGCCGGCCGGGGACCGCTCCAAGATGGCGCCGTCCCCGACTCTGCACTCGTTTACTTCCGGCTGCAGCAGCCGGAAGTAAACGAGTGCCTATCTCATGGATCTCTGCAGCATATCTATGCTGCAGAGATCTCTATGAGAGATCAAAGCACTTATACTAGAAGTCCACTAGGGGGGCTTCTAGTATAAGTGTAAAAGTAAAAAAAAAAATGTTGTTAACAGTAAAAAGCCCCCTCCCCTAATAAAAGTCTGAATCACCCCCCTTTTCCCAGGTTATAAATAAAAGTAAATAAATAAATAAATAAACAAACATGTTTGCTATCGCCGCGTACGTAATCGCCCGAACTATTAATTAATCACATTCCTGATCTCCACGGTAAATGGCGTCAGCGCAAAAAAATCCCAAAGTGCAAAATTGCGCATTTTTGGTCGCATCAAATCCAGAAAAATTGTAATAAAAAGCGATCAAAAAGTCATATATGCACAATCAAGGTACCAATAGAAAGAACACATCATGGCGCAAAAAATGACACCTCACACAGCCCCATAGACCAAAGGATAAAAGCGCTATAAGCCTGGGAATGGAGCGATTTTAAGTGACGTATATTTGTTGACAATGGTTTACATTTTTTACAGGCCATCAGATACAATATAAGTTATACATGTTGCATATCGTTTTAATCGTAACGACTTGAGGAACATATATAACAAGTCAGTTTTACCCCAGGGCGAATGGCGTAAAAACACGTTTCCCCCAAATAAACAAAATGCTTTTTTTTTTTTCAATTTCACCACACTTTGAATTTTTTTCTGGTTTCGCAGTGTACTTTATGCAAAAATTCAGCCTGTCATTGCAAAGTACAATTAGTGACGCAAAAAATAAGGGCTCATGTGGGTCTCTAGGTGGAAAAATGCAAGTGCTATGGCCTTTTAAGCACAAGGAGGAAAAAACTAAAACGCAAAAATCAAAATTGGCTCTGACCTTAAGGGGTTAATTTGCCATTGTATTTCAAGACACAACCCTTTCGTACGCCTTGCCCTTACTCCAAGAACAAACTGGTACAAAACATAAATGGTCTTAGAATCACTAATCTCTTTAATGTATGTCAATGTACTTGACTGGAAAAGCACTGGAAAAGTAAATGTTTCTCTATGTAAGTAAAGAGATATGGATGACACTGAGCTGACAGGAGCAGGGCCCATGTTTTATAGTCCATTCTAAGAGATCTGCTGATCTGTGTAGACTATTCTTGCAGTTACAAAAGTGAATCTCTATACTTGAGAATTATATAAATGTCTAATTAGTATAATTGTAAATGCCTTAATGTTAATCATTATACAACGGACTTCAAGGGAAAAAAAATACTTTGCCCATTGGCAAAAATGGTAAAATTTTATTAAGAAAGGGTGTTTTCATCTCAGCTACCATAGTTGTGCGACACATCACGTTAAATACTTAGGCATAGGCATACACATTAATTTAGCAAATTTGCCTCCTTACTGCTATTTCCCTCTTATTGTTAACAGCTTGTTGTCTAGGTTATCAACACCAGCTCTGCTGTAAAAGCTGTTGTTTGGTATATACAGTATAAAGCTATGGTATACGTATATAGTATACAGTATATATAAGATTAATCTCTATATATCCACATTAAACATATTACAAATTTCATTATAAACAGACATTATATCTATATCTATCAGTCCTACCATTGCTTTTAGAGCAGATTGGTCATAACCTAGGTAACAAAGTGTCAACAATAAGTTGGAGAGAGCAGCATATCAGGAAAGGAAGGTAAGTTTTCTAAATAAATGTATTTACAAAAATGACTATGTCCTACTAGTTTATTTAGGGTACATTAGTTTAGATGGAAATACCCCTTAGGCTATGTTCACACTACGTAAAAAAACGGCCGTTGTCGCCATTGGCAACAACGGCCATACTTTTCACGTAGTGGAACATTGCCTCTGCTTCTGTGGGATCCCGGCCAGAGCGTACACATGTCGTATACGTTCCGGACGTGATCCTGTGCGGCGCCGCAAAGAACTGACATGTCAGTTTTTTGCAGCCGCAATTCAAAGAAGCCACTTGCTTCATTGTGAGCTGCGGGAGGTTCTGATGCAGGCGGGCGCTGATGCGCCCGCATCAGAACGCTATGGCCAGAAAGATCACCCGGCCGGTACTTAAGTAGAGATTGGGTCATGGAACGGCCGGTCTAATACGTAGTGTGAACATAGCCTTAGGGTGCCTTCACACGTACAGGATTTGCAGCAGATCTGCAACAGATTTGAATCTGCAGCAGATCCGCAGCAGATCCGCAGCAGATTTGATGGTCCAGAATTGATTTACTTTAAATCTGCTGCAGATCGTGTACGTGTGTACGCACCCTCAATACATTTTTTTGAATCTGCAGTATATAGGATAAGTGTAATTTGAAAAGTGGATTAAAAAAGGAGGAAATAAAAATCCCCCCAACCCCCTGTGTGGACATCAATTCTTGAGATTAAAGTCCTGAAGTCGGTTTAGTTTTGTGATGCATTGTTATTAATAAACGTTTACTTGAAATATCAAGTTACAGAAACCATATATCAAGATACAAATGAAGGAAAAAGGAGAAACACAATCTCAGATGCAAAAGACCCTCCAAAATGTAAGAATATCTGCAACATATGGTGAATTCATTGTTTGACTATCATTTGTTTGCAGCAATATAACATTCTGATATGAATTCCCAATTTTATTTCCTCAAGTGAAAATAAATTACAACCCCTGTGTGTTCAAGAGCTATTACTCTTTGACCTGACATTGACTTCTAGAGACTTATGCTGTCTGCACCTCTTGAACAAAATTTTTTGGTAGAAAAGGGTTACGTCTCAGACAATAAATCAATACATCAATTAAATCCCAATATATATATAAATATGACAGTAAATGTTTTTACTAATGCATGGCAAGTGTACTGCACATCTATGAGCAAACTAATAATATGATATGGTAAATGTTGTGCACTTGGTTAAAAACCCACTCCTTTTAAACATTCCTTTAGACAAACTAATGTATTAAGTCCTTCATGACCCAGCCCAAAATGGCCTAAATGACTGCGCCAATTTTCATTTTTGCATTTTCGTTTTTTTCCTTCTTGCCTTTTAAGATCTATAGCGCTTTCATTTTTCTATCTATTGGCCCATAAAAGGGATTGTTTTTTTCAGGAACAAATGTACTTCGTAATTGCAAAAATAAATCACGAGACACAATTTCTTATTGCTTAATGTCTCTTTGTTGCCAAAAATGCAAAAATAAACACTTGTTCTAAAAAATAAAACGCAGCCACTTGAGAAAGAGGAGGCCCCCATAACGTAGCAGTGTCACTGAGAGTGAGAGTCTTCTATGGGCTATGGGTACTGAGGAGAGCTGTGGCCGTGGCGTGAAAACCTAATCCTGCTTATCCTGATCACTGTGGTGATGTGACTGTTTCCTCTTTGAAGTACTGAAGTGTATATTTTTGCATTTTTGGCAACAAAGACATACATACATACAGGATCACTATTGTTATATTTTAATAGATCAGACAATTACGCCCGCTACGGTATATAACATGCTTATTTATTTAACTATTTTTACATGTCATGAAGGGTTAGGGCCCAGCTGCTATCAGCCCTCGCTATGATGTGAGCTCAGGCCCTGAGTTCCCTTCATAGTGGTATATGCACTCTGGATGTGTACTCTGGTATAAACTGCCCACAGCAGTAAATCACAGCTACTCTTTCATTTTATCAAAACTGAGCTGTAATAGGTTGCTATGGGCAGTTTACACTAGTGTATATTGACACTATTTCATAAATCTCCCTCGTTGTGTGTATATACTGTGCATGGGTAACCAACACAATCTGTCTACTGATTTCAGGTATATGAAACCTAGCACATCATCTGCAAATTACATGTTCACCTTTTACATCTGTTAGGGTGCCTTCACACGTACCAGATACAAAGCGGATTTTACGCTGCGGATCCTGGTATAGTGAAGTTCTATGGGGTCAGATACCCACAGCAGAATTTTCACGGCAGCACTGATTGGCTGATGAAGAGTGAGGGGAGCCGGGAGCTTCACACAGCCACGGTGCCGTGCAGGTAGTGGCTGGGGCTGCGGGCGGCGGGTGGCGGGGAGTTTAAAGGGCCCGGTCACATATCCACTGCGAGTGAAAATTCCGCTGCGGGTATATGACCCCATAGACCTTCACTATACCAGGATCTGCAGCGTATTTTGTTGCAAATCACAGCGTGAAATCCGCTGCGGATCCAGTACATGTAAAGGCACCCTTAAAGAAAACATTTGCATGGCTTTCCAAGCATCAGATCATTCCAGTTGCTGTGTGCTTGTACAGTCTTTCTGTATATAAGAATTAGCCAGAATAGAAGACATTTTACTTATAATTTGCTGCTGACTACACAGACAGTAATCCTCACTAAATTAAGAGGATCATTATGCAACAACTTGTAATTTGCGGAGGAATTATCACAGCTAATAACTAAATTCCGCTTGACATGGAATATATTGCTGCATTATTTGATATCTACAATAATTAGTCGAAAAAAATTGTGTTAAACTGTAAATTGAAAGATATGAAATTCATACAATGAAACGAGCAATCCGCAATACTGTTATATTGCTAATAGTTAGCATACCCATGTGTTGATACAATACAACTTGGAATGAATTAACCAACAAATTTGAACCACCAATGGTTCTATGTCCATAAGCATCAAGAATAATGCACACTACCTATAAATGAACAATGCTGGACAGTGTACTACATATATCAAAAAGGTACTTTATTGATTACAAACAACAGAAATTAATTCTTTTGTTTAAAAACATATGTTAAAAAGGGAGCAGAAACCCATACAATACATACATCAGATGGTATACAGGGCAAAGAAATAGATAATAAATACTATATTCACTATATATTAAGCTATTGATGGTATATCAATTGACCCACAGAGGTAGGAAAAAGCAAAAGAAGGAAAAATAAATAAATAATAAATACAAAATGATCAAGAGACAGTAAGGTAAATCTACATAACTAGAAACTGCAAGTGCAGTCTAAAGTGCAAAGTGCAATACCATGTATAATATCCAAACCATACAAGTGTATGATCCAACCTCTGGGTATACAGTATATATACCTGCCCAGTACCACCACTCACCCAACGCTGCGTTTCGCTGTGCAAGCTTTATCAAGGGACCCTTGATAAAGCTTGCACAGCGAAATGCAGCGTTGGGTGAGTGGTGGTACTGGGCAGGTATATATACTGTATACCCAGAGGTTGGATCATACACTTGTATGGTTTGGATATTATACATGGTATTGCACTTTGCACTTTAGACTGCACTTGCAGTTTCTAGTTATGTAGATTTACCTTACTGTCTCTTGATCATTTTGTATTTATTATTTATTTATTTTTCCTTCTTTTGCTTTTTCCTACCTCTGTGGGTCAATTGATATACCATCAATAGCTTAATATATAGTGAATATAGTATTTATTATCTATTTCTTTGCCCTGTATACCATCTGATGTATGTATTGTATGGGTTTCTGCTCCCTTTTTAACATATGTTTTTAAACAAAAGAATTAATTTCTGTTGTTTGTAATCAATAAAGTACCTTTTTGATATATGTAGTACACTGTCCAGCATTGTTCATTTATAGGTAGTGTACAACTTGGAATGAAACAATGCAACCAAGTAAATGTACTGTATGTAATAAACAATGCCAGCAACTGGAATTGTATTTTATGGGTATTGTTGGTTCTTTTTTTTTATTTTTTTCATGTGGACAGATATTGCATTAGAGGCAGCTAACACCTATCCAAAACAAAATGATATGGTATAGGCTAGCAGTAGAGATGAGATAACCGAAGCTTAGGAGCCAAGATTCATTTCAAACTTTAAAAATAAGTTAGATTTGGGATTTTTTTGAAAAACTAAAGTGTGGGTGAAAGGGGTTATCCATAATACCTTGAATGGGCTGCAAGGTGCTTTCTCCCCCTGCAACGTCATACTTTCTCCTTCACTATATATTTATTGTAACAACAAGCTAGCTCCTGTACAGTAAACTGAACACATAAATTTACACTAGCTAGAGTGAGATAGATAAAGGAAGGGTAAGAGAGGGTTCTAAAAGGTTGATTAGGTATCAGGGGCATATATAGGATAGTGTAAAGGTAGTAGTGTAGACTATGTAGCTTTCAAATGGTTGTTCAAATGGGCAATGTTCTGGGGTGTTTTAGTTGTTTATGGGGTGTTTTAGTTGTCTCTGGGGTGTTTTCAGTGTCCTTTTGCATTTACTTACTAGGCATTGCTCCACCTAGCCAGAATCCTACTCCACACTGATGAGGGGCAAATACCCTGAAACAGCTGTCTGCAGATGGACACGTTGCTTGGGTGGTTTCCTTGATTGGAGACATTCCTTGGCTTGGTTGTTCCTTCCCAGAGGAAGGTCTGGCTAGTTTATTGACATCGAGACATGTGATGGTGTCTCTGCAGTGTTCTTTTGTATATTTGATTTCCCAGGGGGCAATGTTCTAGAATACACTGACAGCAAGACACGTGACAGTGTCTCTACGGTGTTTTGGTTGATCTCCCTGATGTCAACCAGCATTCATTTGCATGTCCTAAAACCCTGTCTGGCAGCAGGATAGATGCCATTGCCAATGACATTTATGCTGCTGCCAGACTTGGTTTTAGAACAGGCCACCTGACAGGTGACTTACTGGGTTAACTTTACCCAGGAGAGCTGTGGACAGCAGTTCAACAGTGACTTTACTGGAACATCGAGTAGAATAGGTAAAAGTCTTTTATATCTTTTATGTACCTTAAAATGGCCACAAAAAAGAGATGAGTCAATAAATGCAGATTTCTTTGTCATATAGAACACATGTGCCACCTATACAATACAACTGCAACATTAGTGAATATTTACAAATAAAGTGCAATAAGTAGAGATGAGGAAACTGGGCTTAGTTTAGCTTTGCACAAAGCAAAACGATTGGCTTTTGAATCCTGCTGTCTACCCACACCTTGGAGAAGGTGTAGGCAGCCTTAGGACCACCAGGACAAATGAGATACACTCTAAAATCCTTGATAACTCACTTGTAAACAGCACTTGTAATCAGCATCCATGATGGTTCAGAGTACCCCTTTAACTTTTAAGTCACTTGACAAAGCACCCATATTACAGTTTTCTTATAAACCCCTCTAGCACAGAGCAAGTAGTGTCCATTAGAGTCTTGGCATAAAAGAGTCACCCAACATAATCCTTTAAAAAAAAAAAAAAAAAAAAAACTGCAGTAGCAATCACTATAGTAGCATGTTCATAACACAGTAACAACAACAAAACGCCACCCCATTACAATTTACAATTTTGCTGCGACATACACAAGCTTGTTGGCCTCTCTGGGAAAGCTGGATGCTCAGTATGGCTTGGTGGCCTCAGTAGGACTGATGCACGTTCAGAATGGCTTGACTGCCTCTCTGAGACAGCGGCACGCTCATGCACGCTTGATGGCCTCTCTGAGACTGCTGCAAGCTCGGCATAGTTTGACAGCCTCTCCGTGATTTCTGCCTGGTCATTATGTCTTGAATGCCTCAATGGAACAGCTGCATGCTCAGAGTGGCTTGAAGGCCTCAGTGGGACTGCTGCTAGCTCAGACATGTTTGAGAGCCTCTCAGGTACAACTGCATGCTCAGTATGGCTTGACAGCCTTGGTGGGACTGCTTCATGCTCAGAAATGCTTGGTGGTGTCTTTCTGACACCTACACACACAGTATAGTTTGACAGTCTCTCTGTGACTTCTAGAATTCAGTTATTTACTTGCACACCCAGGCCCAGCTTCCTAGTAGGATGGTGGTGGACTGCCATGAACTGTCTGCTAATTCCAGGCAAAGTTGATAGTCTCCCAGTAGCTGGGTGGTGGTTACAAGGGCGGTGGTGGTGTAATGGGAACCGCTTGCCTCCTCCGCAGGCCACCCTCTAAAAACTGGAGGACGTCGGGGCTCCTTGTACTCAGGCCACTTATAAACAGCCGGACTCATGATCAGCACCATGTTCACTATAACCTGCCACTCTCCTACCATGTTTTTCTCTGCTGTGGTTTCACTTTCATGCAAGGCTGGAAACATAGGAGCAGAGATAAAACTCCAGGGGTGTGTGCATATCTACTGATAATTAGTAGTTACTGGTCTTTTTTCGGTAATGGTTGACCAATCATAGAGATTTTATAATAATAAATGATATTCCTTCGACATGAACAATTGCATTGTGAGGGGGGAAAAAAATATATATCTATATCATAAAAATCAAAGTCTGTCTGTCTGTCCTTCTGTCTGTCTGTCTGTCTGTCTGTCTGTCTGTCCCATATAGACTTCCAAACGCTTGAACCGTTTGACCCCAAATTTGGCACACAGATACATTGGGTGCTCGGGAAGGTTATTGCAAAGGTCCCGTCCCCGCCAGATGTACAGGAGGGGAGGGGGAGGGGAAAGAGCGGCGCCCTATAGAGATGAATGGGAAAATCTCCTCACTGCAAACACAGGTGATATAATTAGCTGCAGCAGACACGGCAGTTGGAGCCTTAGCAACCAATAGGATTACTGCTTTCATTTTCACAGGGAGCAATGGGTGCTAGGGAAGCTGCCTCACAACATCCACAGTAATAACTGGTAGACCCCCTACTCCATCTATACAGTACATGTATACAGGACCCCCTACTCCATCTATACAGTACATGTATATACAGGACCCCCTACTCCATCTATACAGTACATGTATATACAGGACCCCCTACTCCATCTATACAGTACATGTATACAGGACCCCCTACTTCATCTATACAATACATGTATACAGGACCCCCTACTCCATCTATACAGTACATGTATACAGGACCCCCTACTCCATCTATACAGTACATGTATACAGGACCCCCTACTCCATCTATACTGTACATGTATTTACAGGACCCCCTACTCCATCTATACAGTACATGTATATACAGGGCACTACAGGTATAGCAAACTGTGACTGGGTAACACTGCCACACCAGACCTGACCAATACCGCCATACTGTGCTGGATAACACTGTCATACCAGACCTGACCAAAACCACCATACTGTGACTGGATGACACTGCCACACCAGACCTGACCAATACCGCCAAACTGTGCTGGATAACACTGTCATACCAGACCTGACCAAAACCACCATACTGTGACTGGATGACACTGCCACACCAGACCTGACCAATACCGGCAAACTGTGACTGGGTAACACCGCCACACCACACCTGACCAATACCGCCATACTGTGACTGGATAACACTGCCATACCAGACCTGACCAATACCACCTTACTGTGCTGGATAACACTGTCACACCAGACCTGACCAATACCGCCATACTGTGACTGGATAACACTGCCATACCAGACCTGACCAATACCACCTTACTGTGCTGGATAACACTGTCATACCAGACCTGACCAATACCGCCATACTGTGACTGGATAACACTGCCATACCAGACCTGACCAATACCACCATACTGTGAATGGATAACACCGCCACACCAGACCTGACCAATACCGCTATACTGTGCTGGATAATACTGTCATACCAGACCTGAGCAATACCGCCATACTGTGACTGGATAACACTGCCATACCAGACCTGACCAATACCGGCAAACTGTGACTGGGTAACACCGCCACACCAGACCTGACCAATACCGCCATACTGTGACTGGATAACACCATCATATCAGACCTGACCAATACTGCCATACTGTGACTGGATAACATCGCTATACCAGACCTGACCAATACCACCATACCGTGATTGGATAACACCGCCACACCAGACCTGACCAATACCGCCATACTGTGACTGGATAACACCGCCATACTAGACATGAACAATACCGACACACTGTGACTGAATAACACTGCCATACGGGTAAATACAACCCTGCAGGTATACAGGACACTACAGTTATACAGGACCCCAAAACTATACACTACAGGTGCACGGGACCTCCACAAAACTATATACTACAGGTATACAGGACCCCAAACTTTACACTACAGGTATACAGGACCCCAAAACTATACACTACAGGTATACAGGACCTCCACCAACTATATACTACAGGTATATAGGACCCCAAACTATACACTACAGGTATACAGGACCTCAAAACTATACACTACAGGTATACAGGACCTAAACCAACTCTATAATACAGGTATATAGGACCCCAAACTATACACTACAGGTATACAGGACCTCAAAACTATACACTACAGGTATACAGGACCTAAACCAACTCTATAATACAGGTATACAGCACCTTCACCAACTCTATACTACAAGTATACAGGACCCCAAGTATACTACAGGTATACAGGAACTCCACCAGCTATATACTACAGGTATATAGGACCCCAAACTATACACTACAGGTATACAGGACCTCCACCAACTCTATACTATAGTTATACAGGACCCTCAAACTATTTACTACAGGTATACAGGACCCCAGAACTATATACTACAGGTATACAAAACCTCCACCAATTATACACTACAGGTATCCAGGACCCTCAAACTATAAACTACAGGTATACAAGACCTCCACCAACTATACATTACAGGTGTACAGCACCAACTATATACTACAGGTATACAGGACCCCCGAACTATACAGTACAGGTATACAGGACCTTCACCAACTGTTCACTGAAGGTATACAGAACCCCTCCAACTATGCACTACAGGTATACACTAATTCCACTGATTAACTCAGATGAAACAATACTTTTAAGCTTGGCCTCCTGGGCACCTTAGAACAAATCTAATTAACACACTGACACTTTATACCCAGGCAGCGCCGGGTACATTTTCTAGTATATCATATAATGGATGGCATTCTCTTTGACATTCAAAGAGAGAAATAAAACAACAACATAGAAACTGTTTTAACAGTAATAATTATAAATCGCCTTAAGAATATCATTGTACGACATAATATAGATAACATTTTATAAAATATGACATCCTTCTAGAGGTAGATATTAGAAAGAGTACAATAACCCCTAACCTTATTAAAGTGTCTACAGAGATGTCTGGCATTAGGCAATAAGGGACATAAGAAGCTAAAGACCTGGCTAAATGGCAAACCACGATCATACAATTGTATGGAATACTACATGTTCTCACTGCCTTCCAATGTGTGTGTGTGTGTGTGTGTGTGTGTGTGTGTGTGTGTATGGGGGGGGGCATGGTTGGAGTCTTGAAGACCATGGCAAGCTTGCCTCTAATTTTTTTTTTTTTAACCAGAAAATTATTGTCATTACTTTATATTCACAGTATCCCTACAATTAAACAGAGAGCCATAGCCAGTCATGTAATATCTACTGAACATATGTACATATTAGCACAATTAATTGCAAATGCAATATACATTGACGGGCAAATGAGACTCATAATTCAGTTTTTACCATGACATACTTGTCATTGGGCTTTGGAGGAAGAAACTAAAACAGTTTTAAAGCTCAGCACATTTACCAACATATACAATATTCAATGCAGAGATTATAGGCTCAAATCGTGTTTGAAGAGGCTTTTAAATGTATGATGAGAAGATATCAGGCAAGTATTGTAAAGTCTGGAGTTTACAGAGGGAGAACAGTGTTGGTAAAGCAATACTATAGATTTTTGTTTTTCAACATAATGGGGCAGATGCATCAATAACCAAATGGTTTTTTTTTTTGCAGAAGACTTATTTTAAATGTCTTTACAGTCACTACAGAGGTCCTTGTGCAAAAATTTCTGACTCTTTGCCGGTTTGCAATTGGTGCAGAGATAAATAACTGCTTTAGTGGATTGTACAATTAAGTTGCCCAATATGTATTGAAACTATACATAGATGTATATGTTTAAGGTGGTGCTTGAAACACTTGCATTATTTAGGGAGCTCAGAAGCTACTTGACCATGACTGTGAACACATCATAGTAAGGCTACAATACACACAAGGGTGCAAGGGTTGACAGAACATTACAGTAACAAGCTGTTAATCTAGAGGGAGAAATGCTCCTAACAGCTGCATCTTTACTACACAGGACAACAAATGTGCAAAACTGTATCGCATTTTATATAAAAAAAACTGATGAAGACTGCACTGTGTATAGAAGTAAACATATGGCTAGAATGGCTATTGCTTCCTGTTAAGTCAGACTATAAAAAAATAAAAGAGATGGACCTTAGAGGGATATTTGGCATGTTTAAATAAAAGCACAGTCTTATCAAGAGATGTATTGTGCAAAGCAGATGTTTCCAGTTGCCCTCTGGCTTAGCTCCTCATACTGTATGTTTGGATTATAATGCAGTGTCCCAGAGTGGGTATGCCACTGCTGTTTCTAACATGTGTAGGTTGCTATTGATTTTTCAGTATATGCTCAGGTATGAAGGTAGCAGTTTGTACTCCCACCAGTCGATGTTACTGTCTTTTATGCTACATAGCACAGCTAAAGGAAGAGTTATTCAGAGGTTAACTGTGAATGTGTCTGGTATCATCAGTTTTACTGTCTATGCCAGTCTGTTCAACTGACCAATCCCGGAGCAGCAGACAGACTTTGTGTCTGTAAAGCTTTTATTTTCTATTGTGCCACACATTATTTGCCTCAGGAGGGGTTAACTCTCCCCCCCCCTCACAACCATGAGAGACTCTCTTCACAGCCTCTAGGAGGAGGAACAAAACTTCACCACAACCCACAGCTATTTGCCAGCTTTTAGTCTTTTTAGTGAAACGTGCTAGCGTTCTCGTGTCTATTTCTGGTTTCCTGACGTTGGCTTATTGTGCTCTGTTACTTGACTATACTCTTGGATTCTGTTTTTGTATCTTGTTGCTTGTTTGGTTTTTACCCTGGCCTGTTGACTATCCCTTGTATGTCTTGTCCTTGCTCTGTGTTATCACATTTATCGCAAGTAGGGAACATCCTCGGTTTTTACCGCAATCACCTTGGACTGTTGAGCAAAGTGGGCATGGTCAGCTGGTGGGATTAGATTAGGGTTCACAGTTTGTGTCTTTCTCTGCCCCTTCTCAGGCTATACCCTACCGAAGATCATGAAATTATCATCCTGAAAACTGAGACAGGAGCTAAGATAGCAGTTAGATAAGAGCAGTTAAAGCCGAAAACTCTGTTGCAATGTGCTAGGTTTACTTATGGGTCTTTCAGATGGCTAACTTTAGCCACTATGTGGGGCCTGTGTTCCTGGATATGTGCTTCTCATTGCTCATGGACAGAAATAGATGGATCATCATAGCCATGGATGAGGGTAATTATTTTCAAAGTCCCCACAACTGATTACTTAAGTGTCTATATAGGACCCCCCCCCCCCCCTAAGTCAAGTCAGTCAATTATCCACAGACTTTGCTCAAATTTATCTAAAAGTTCAGTTCCCTTCAGTATACCTGTTCTAAGCAGGGAGTTATCTCAAGTCTCAAGTATTCTACAGAATATACATACCACTTAGGCTCTGTGACAAGAGCTGAAGAAGTACACATGCTGCTCTGGCTAATACCACCTGACATCACAATAAGGCTGTATTCAGATATTAAACATGTACAATGGTCCCTCAACAAATAATATATTTTTTTTAAATAAACTTTTATTGTTTTTACAAAAAAAATAAACATTAACCATATATATATATATATATATATATATATATATATATATATATATATAATAACAGATGCAATTCCTTTACAAACAAAAGGACCCATCCCACCCTATCCCTCCCCCCTTCTCCCCAGACCTGGCTTGGCGCTCGCATACTCCATCAAGGTCAGTGCCATCTACCTACCCCCAATACTTCCCCTAATTTAATATACATCACTTCTAATCCGGGGCTACTCCGAGAGGCGTGTCCTCCCTGATGTCCATCAATTATCACATTATCCTTTTGATAGCTTCCTACCGTCTATTCCTCTTCCCCTTATTACCCTATATTAATTCCTACTTATGATTATCCTCAACATATAATATTAATTGGTTCCAGGGCGACCATTGTCTGTTGAGACCATAACATTATGAAAAATTGGTAATTGGTTCTGAGGCCTTGAAAATGTCATCCCAAAATGAGAAAAAAAAAAAATGTAAATAATAATACGCAGATAACTAATATGGATAAAGAAAGTTCTTACAAATAACAGTCAGAAAAAGCTACTGGAGACTGTAAATCATTTTCTATTTAGAAAAAATTTACAAGGCTCCCATGATTGATAAGGTTTCACGCTACAGAGACATAAATATACCAAGAAAAAAAGTGTTTTAACGGGATAACGGAAAAAAAAAACATTTTTATGCAAAAAATAAAATGAAAACACACCCCAAAAAAACACAAAAATATGTGGTTAACAGATAGCAAAGTAACACAAAGTAAATTAAATGAAACACAACAAAAATAGGACCAGAACCCTACATTCAGTGGAAAATGGGACTCACATGACCAGTGAATCTCAGTACTTGCGTTGTAAATGTAAACAGAGGCAGAGAAAGAAAAACGGCATATGCTGCTATGACACTGGGAATTCATTATAGCAGAGATAATGAACACGTATAGCTAGGCTAAAGAGAACAAATAGCTCCCAAAAGACTCCTGTGTGTACCAAGTGGCAAAAGCCAAAATGGATTCTAAGCACAACAGAATGGATCATCCCAATGAAAGAAGCACTGCTAGCATCTAACCTGAACCGTTAAAATGGAAGTAAGGAGAAATCGGAGCCCCGATACCAAACGCACATTTTGCTGCCACGTGCAGCTTCTTCCGGGGTTAAATGCATGCTGACCCAACAGCCTTTTTATGTTGCTATCAGCTAATAAAATTGTGTCCATACGTGTAACAATTATACCTGTTCTAACATAAGCTGATTCCTAGGACGTTCTGATACTTCCAGGTCTGCCGTACATGTGACGTTATGCGTCATTCATTACAGATGTCGAATTCAATCAAAAGTTGTGCTCACGTTCTGCGCATTTTTATCCTGTTAAACGCTTTCTTTCTTGAAGCCGCCCTCACCTGGTGCCCAAAGGTAATTCTTGCACATGTAAAGAGCAGTAGAGGACATGAAGTATCTCACTGTACTGTAGAGAATCACAACTTGACAGTCAACCTGTGCATGCACTTCAGTAATACTGGGATTTTACCAGTAAAATGGCCACTTTCATTCGATCATCTAATTTTTGTTACATGCGCCCAGGGCCATGTTTACCACTAGGCACTCGTGATACGGTGCCTAGGGCAGCACCTTGCTAAGGTTGTTATCCAGTCAGAGTATGGCGGTATTAGTCAGGTCTGGTATGGCGGTGTTATCCAGTCACAGTATGGGCGTATTGTTCAGGTCTGGTATGGCAGTGTTAAATGTGAACACAAAATCACAGTACAATCACAGTACAATACGCCTATGCTCTGGGCATGCAAGATCTGTCTTAAACCTGCAAAAATAATTGCACCACCTGGGTGGGATGGGTGGAGTGCAGGACCAAGTAGAGGCAGCCACTCCCCCCATCTGGAACACAGAAAAAAAGACAAATATTTGGTCAGCTCTCCTAGAACACTATTCACACTAGGCAAAAGCGCGTTGCTATAGCTGAAGTTGTAAACACAAAAACACAGAAAAATGCAACGCTCACCGCAATGGCAAGATGTAGACCCACTACAGACATGAAAATAGTTAAAAGCAGCCCTCCCAACTGCTAAAAAAAATGTGATGCCTGGACAACTGTATTTCAAACTTCAAAGCATCTCCTATTCACAGAAAAGGGGATAATAAAGTGATCAATGCATGTCTGACTTCTGAGACTTCCACCAATCCAGAGGAGTGACAATATTTGTTCCCTAATGGAATACATTTATTTTTTAACTTTGTGATCAATTCATCTGCTCTGCAGCCCCTTCTCCATTCTCGGGAGATCAATGGAGTTTGCATACATTGGTTGCAGTGTGTGTGTGGGGGTGGGGGGTTTGGAGTGGGGTCTGAAAAGAGTGGTAACCTCCTTTTTTTTTTCAATGAATGCTGATTAGTGTAATCTTTAGGATACTGGCATGCACAATCCTATGAGAAATACCTGAAAAAGGGTGCTCTGTACCAGCATATATAATTTATATATAACTAAACCAACCCCCCCCCCCCCCCAGTTGCCAAGTGTAGTCCTAAACTTATGTTGCATGGTTATGAAAAACAGGAGGAGTATTATAGCACCAGCATATAAGGAGCAAACATTACTATACATATCACTGTCACACTAACCAAATCCTGTATACCGAGACCAATATTACTAATACCTGTTTACAAGGGGCAACTATTAACGCCACACCCTGACAACTGCCATTACCACCATACTAATACTGACCAAATCCAGTATACTAATATGAATAATACATATGGTTGTAAAAACTTTTGATCAAACTATTTTTGGAGTGATACCTTTACTGGCCAAAAAAAAATTGCAGGTCAGTAAAGGTATCACTCCTAAAAGTTTGATTAAAAGTATTTACCACCATATGTATTATTCATCTTAGTATACTGGATTTGGTCAGTGTTAGTATAGTGGTAATGGCAGTTGTCAGGGTGTGGCGGTAAAAGTTGCCCCTTGTAAACAGGTATTATTAGTAATATTGGTCTCGGTATACAGGATTTGGTCAGTGTGACAGTGATATGTATAGTAATTAGAGATGAGCGAACCTCGAGTATGCTCAAGTCCATCTGAACCCGATCGTTCGGCATTTGATTAGAGGTGGCTTCTGAAGTTGGATAAAGCTCTAAGGTTGTCTGGAAAAAATGGATACAGCAAATTACTATATCCATGTTTTCCACATAGCCTTAGGGCTTTATCCAATTTGAACAGCCACCGCTAATTAAATGCCGAACAATCGGGTTTGGATGGACTCGAGCATGCTCGAGGTTTGCTCATCTCTAATAGTAATGATATATGTTAATGGGTTTTTCTGGCTAACACAGCACTATACTGTTTACTTCTGAGAGAAATAATACAAACAGTACCAATTTACAAGTAACAAATATTACCACCACATACTGACTAACACCACAGCTGCTACTAAATAAAATCCACTGTACAAAGACCAATATCAGCTCATACAGTGACCATATAGCAGCAGATATCTGCTCCACAATGACTCACAATGGGCGTCTTCTCCAATCAGAGCTGCTCTCTTCATCCGGCCTGGGCCATTATGAGGACTTCTCTCAGTCACAAGTTGTCCCCGTAGGATCTGCCAGACAAACATTTTAGGCTCCTCATAATGCCCCATCATTATCCTTCACATTTATACTGCTCCATCTGGGCCCTCATATACTGCCCCATCTGTATCCATATACTGTAGTAGTTAGACCCTTCTGTGCCCCTATATAGTAGTCTGGACCCTCTTTGTGCATCTCTATAGTAGTTAGGCCTCCCTGTGCAGCTCCCATGTAGTAATAGGCTCCTCGGTGCAGTCACAATTATAGTTAGGCTGGCCCCATCTGTGCCTATATGTAATATATACCATTTAAACCATCCTATCTATAGGTCCTCTGTCAAGCTTCTGTAGTTTATCCCCCCTCTGTAATATAGGCCCCTCTGTGCAGTATAGCCCCCCTTTGTCCTCCTTCCTCTGTGTAGTATAGCCCCTCTGTGCTGTATAGCTCCACCTGTACTATAGCCCCCCTTTGTAATAAAGCTCCCCTGTAGTATGGCCCCCTCTTTGTAATAAAGCTCCCCCCTAGAGTATAGCATCCCCTTTGTAATAAAGCTCCCCCTATAGTATAGCACCCACTTTGTAATAAAGCCCCCTGTAGTATACCCCCCTTTGTAATAAAGCCCCCTGTAGTATAGCACCACCTTTGTAATAAAGCTCCGTGTAGTATAGCACCCCCTTTGTAATAAAGCCCCCTGTAGTATAGCACCCCCTTTGTAATAAAGCCCCCTGTAGTGTAGCACCCCCTTTGTAATAAAGCCCCCTGTAGTATACCTCCCTTTGTGATAAAGCCCCCTATAGTATAGCACTCCCTTTGTAATAAATCCCCCCTGTAGTATAGCCCCTTTGTAATTAAGCCCCCCTGTAGTATACCCCCTTTGTAATAAAGCCCCCAGTAGTATACCCCCTTTGCAATAAAGCCCCCCTGTAGTATACCCCCCTTTGTAATAAAGCCCTCTGTAGTATAGCACCCCCTTTGTAATAAAGCCCCCTGTAGTATACCCCCCTTTGTAATAAAGCCCCCTGTAGTAAAGCACCCCTTTTGTAATAAAGCCCCCCTGTAGTATACCCCTTTGTAATAAAGCCCCCTGTAGTATATCCCCTTTTTAATAAAGCCCCCTGTAGTGTAGCACCCCCTTTGTAATAAAGCCCCCATAGTATACCCCCCTTTGTGATAAATCCCCCTATAGTATAGAACCCCCTTTGTAATAAAGCTGCCCTGTAGTATACCCCCTTTTTAATAAAGCCCCCCTGTAATACACCCGCCTTTGTAATAAAGCCCCCTGTAGTATACCCCCTTTGTAATAAAGTCCCCCTGTAGTATACCCCCTTTGTAATAAAGCCCCCTGTAGTATAGCACCCCTTTGTAATAAAGCCCCCTGTAGTATAGCACCCCCTTTGTAATAAAGCCCCCTGAAGTATACCCCCTTTGTAGTATACCCCCTTTGTAATAATGCCTCCTGTAGTATAGCAACCCCTTTGTAATAAAGCCCCCCTGTAGTATACCCCCTTTGTAATAAAGCCCCCTGTAGTATACCCCCTTTTGTAATAAAGCCCTCCTGTAGTATACCCCCTTTGTAATAAAGCCCCCTGTAGTATAGCACCCCCTTTGTAATAAAGCCTCCCCCTGTAGTATGCCCCCTTTGTAATAAAGCCCCCTGTAGTATATCCCCCTTTGTAATAAAGCTTCCCCCTGTAGCACACCTCCTTTGAAATAAAGCCCCTTGTAGTATAGCACTCCCTTTGAATTGAATTCTCCACTTTGTAAAGCCCCCCTCCCTTTGTCCAGCCTCTGTCCCCCAAAGTGAAAGTTAAAAAAAAAATTACTCACCTCTTACCGCCTCCCAGTAGCTTCCAGCATCGCCCTCTCCCAGCACCCGGAAGTGATCTGGCGTCTGGTGCAACTGACATTTCCTCTAGCTGTGCGTGTGTCTTAAAGACGTACGCACAGATAAAGGTCAAGCTTGCCCGGGGATCTGGCATTTGAATGCCAGATCCCCAGCAAGGCTCCCCTTCAGCTCCGGTGCTACACAACACAGCCACTGGAGCTGTGCAGATCGCAGCTGTGAGCGCTCACCTGGAGCGTACATAGTGAAGTAGCAGCACCTGGGCGGCCCGCTCTGCCACCGGGTTCTGAAAGGGATGTCACGGCCCGGGTCCAGTCTATTACAGGATCGGCCCTCGGGCCCCCTGATGTGGTGGGCCCCGTAGCTACGGCTACCGTTGCTACGGTGGTAGTTCCGCCACTGAATATTATTAAGTAGTCCCTAGGAAAAGTATTTGACATGGTTATAAGAAGGGACTATGTAACAATTAGGGGGGATATATGAAGACCGGCGTACAAGTATAGTGGTCTTATGTTAGGCCCCACCCCCTTTTCCCCGGAATGATTCACTAAGAGGCGCACGGCGGATGTGCACCCGGCGTACCAAATCTACACGTGATTCCAAGCAGGTGTGGATTTTGATCATGATTTGCGCCAGCGAGCTGGCTCCTCCCACCCATCGAGCGAGCGGGGCATACAGCAGGCGGACGCCAGGGAGAAGCGGCAAATCTGCACCTTCTCCCTGGCGTAAGCCTCGGGCTGACGCTTGATAAATGTCCCCCTTAGTTTTTTTATACCTGCCTCAATAAAGTACTTTTATTACTGATACTATTGGTGTGCGAGTTTTCCTATATACCATATTTTCTTTGCTTTGGTTCTTTGAACATTGATTGCTTGGGGAGCAGCAGTCATTTGAGGCCTACGGACCCATCTGTTCCCTCCTGACCCCTCTATTCCTTCCAGACTCCTGTCACCCTCCAGACTGCTATGTTCCACTTTCCAGACTCCTTTCACCTTCCCCAAGACTGCTCTTCCCCACACCCCTTTATCCCCTCCAGATCCCTGTCAATATCCAGACTACTGTCATTCTTCCCAAGACTCATCTGCCTCCCATCATACCCCTTTCTCTCTTCTCCAGACTCTGGTCACTTTTCTCCAGACCCCTCTGTCAACCTCCAGACTTATATCACTCTCCTCCAGACTCTCCTGCTTCCTTCAAAGTCCTCCAGACCCTTCTCTCCCCCTCCAGGCTCTTGTCAACCTTCTCCTTTCCCTCCTGTCCGTTCGAGACCACTCTGTCCCCTCCAGACCTTCTCACCCAGACTCTTTTCACTCTTCTCCAAACTCATCTCTCCTCCACCCCCCACCCCCCCAGCTCCTGTCATCATCCTCCAAACCCTTCTGTCCTTTTCAGGCTCCTCTGAGCCTTCCAGAATTCTGTGACCTAACTCCAGACTGTTCTCTCCATCTCCAAACACTTCTGCTCCCCCCCCTAGACCCTTTCCCCCCTCCTTTATATTCCTGTCATGCTGTTCCAGACCCCTTCACCCTCTTGCTAGACTTTTCTGTCAACCTCCAGACTCCTACCACCCTTTTCTAGGCATCATGTGTCCTCTCAAGACCAATCTACCCCTCTCTAGACCCTTTTTATTATTTGGACCCCTTTGTTCTTTCGAGACCCCTCTTTCACCCTCTGCCAGATTAATTTGTGCACTCCAGATTTATCTGTCTGCTCCAGACTCCCATATAAAAATAGTCTTCTTCTTCTATCTTCAGACCCCTTTGGCCCTATTGAAACCACTCTTTCTCCATTTACCTTCAGAATCCTCTAGTAGCAGATTTTCCCTCTTGAGAACTAGTATAACAGTGGTGTAGATAGGGTACACCCACCAATCAGTGGAAATAGGGAACCTTCGCTAGAAGTACAGAAATATGAATAATGAAGGTATAGCTTAAAATATAACTTTTATTAAGATCAAAATAAAATAAGATCCACAATTAATTAGGTCCCATCCGGGACTAGTGTAATCAAAAAAGATCTCCTAGAGTGACTAAAGATCCACTAGGTCATACCGTCACTAACCTCTGAATTAGGTAATGTACACCAATAGTAGTTCAGAGGTCCAACAGACCATATAAGTGGGGAAAAATTCAGTCACTCTTACAATCCAAAAACACACTTGTGTAACTGAGAAGTCACCAACTAGGCTGAAAAGCCAAATATATGTCAGTGAACCAGCCACACAAGTACCAAGATGCCGTACACCTCACCCTACGCGTTTCTGTCACTGATACAATGTGACGTCATCAGGGGCAAATGAGGTAACAAGACATGGTACAGCAAAAGCATACACACCACCAGCATTGATTAATTTATTAATATGGTGAACAATGTGTAGACAAGAGGGCTGCCTGTGGCAGGTAATTACTCACTGTTACCCTTTAGGGAAGACCAACGGACTAGATGTCCCTGAAGACAGTGGCCAAAGGAGGGGCATCTATCCGTATGGTCAATGTATACAGGTGAGTATTCTTAGTCAATACAGCGCCTACCTGGGGAGAATAGTATTCAGAGTCCCGTAAGTGTCATGACTAACTCCTCACACATAGATGCTGTATATATATGGCACATAGTTCGTACTCACAAGCAGACCTCTATCCGGAGACCAGAACCGCTCTCATCATCCTGCAGTGGCAGAATGACCAGAGTGCCGGCAGCGCTGCCCTTTAATGTCGGCCGCGCGGCCCGGGGGCGCGTCTGACGTCACCAGCTCCACTGGAGCGCGCCGGTTCAATGACACTCCCCCATAACGCCCCAGGAGGAGTGTCTAGAGCTCCGTAAATAAACAGAGCCGTATCGCACCGACTTTAAATGTGCGCTTCCTAAGCTAGCGATGCACTAAGCTAAGGGCTAAATGTAAGACACCCAAAAGCTCACAAACCAAGAGGCTTAAGGACTAGTATTAAACTAAATGAATTATACGTGGCTCAAATGTAGTAGGACATTGTTATATAAAGTTAGAAATGTCAAAACAAGAGTGTATATACAGAAGGTGCCTATTAGCTATTTGCATGGGAGGAGGGGAAAATACAAGGGCGGGGGGGTGGGGGAACGTTAGGGAAAAGGACCAGGGTGATATATGTGTGCAGGGTGATATATGTGTGCAGGGATACGGCTTACATGATAGGGAAGAGGTCTATAGGTCATCGGCCAGACTATTTATAGGGACTAGGAATATATAATATTATAAACCGGAACAATGGGACAGGACAACAGTTGGACCTAAATTTCCCTATTACTCCCTATATTCGGGTTCCCTAAACCTAGGTGGGGTGGCCGCCCTAAAAAGGGCGGTCCCACTCTGGATCCTACCCCTAGATGCCCTATAGCCCCCTACTTAAGGGGAAAAAGACCAGTCTACTATCTAAAGTACGGTCCTCTAAGACCGTTCCTCTCTACCTACCCAGACTGGTATACTACCCAATATATGTTGTGATATATGTACAGTAGTATCATATAAAGCAGGCAAAGTTAATCATTTCGTTTAACCCTCGAGGGGAGACTGTCTGTAGGGAATAGATCCATCTGGCCTCTTTCTGAAGAAGGGCTCTATCCATATCTCCCCCTCTTGGAGATGGTTTTAGACCATCGATGGCCGTAAAAGAAAGACCTTGGGGGTTACCATTATGATGTTCATGGACATGTTTAGCAAGTGGTGTGTCCCTCTTGTTACGTATGTCCCCCAGATGTTCTAGAATTCTTTTACGCCATTCCCTGATGGTTTTGCCAACATATTGTGCAGAGCAAGAGCAGGTGACCAAATAGATGATCGCTTTGCTGCTGCAGTTGTAGAATGACTTGATTTTATATGTTCTGCCAGTGTTTGTACTGCTGAAGTCTTTAATTTTATTTACATAATTACAGGCCTTACAGTGTCCGCACCGGTAGCAGCCAGAGGTCTGTGCGGTCTCCAACCATGTTCTAGGTGCTGGAAGTGATGTTAAATGGCTATGTGTATCCAAGTCTCCAATGCTTCTACCTTTCCGATAGGTCACAAGCGGATAATCCTCAAGGACATCCCTCAGATCTGGGTCTAATTTAAGAATACCCCAGTGTTTACGTAAAATGTCCCTGACTTCTGTGGCCGCCCTATCAAATGTGCCTATAATCCGAATAGGTCCCTGTTTCTCCTCCTTCACCCTGGGTACTAGCAATTCTTCCCTCCTTTTTGCCCTTGATATCTGAAAAGCTTCCCTCAAGGTATAATCGGGATAGCCTCTCGATTGAAACCTCTGTCTGAGGTCCCTCGCCTGATTTACAAAGTCCTCCTCCTTTGAACAATTTCTTCTTAGGCGGAGGTATTGCCCCTTGGGGATACCTCTCTTAAGGGGAGCTGGATGACAACTTTCCCACCTAAGAAGAGAATTGGTGGAAGTCTCTTTCCTGTATATAGTGGTGTCAAGATATCCCGTATCAGTTTTGGAAATCTTGACATCAAGAAATGTTAGCATATCCTTGTTAATTTCAAAAGTGAACCCCAGTCCGATTTGGTTGGAGTTCAGAGCCTCAATGAATAGTCCGAAGTCCAAATCTGTACCTGACCATAGGATAAACACGTCATCGATAAATCTAGTCCACAAAAGCACTTTCTCCCCAAAGTACTCTCTCTCATCAGATAGGGCGATGGTGGCCTCCCACCAACCTAGGAGCAAATTTGCGTACGTGGGCGCACAAGGACTGCCCATCGCAGTGCCCCTGAGTTGGTGGTAGTACCGCCCATCGAATAGGAAGAAATTTCTGGTAAGTATGAATTGCAATAACTCTAATACAAAGGAGTTGTGTGCCTGTAGATGAATCCCCCTGGTGGACAGGTAGTATTCCACTGCCCGCAAACCACAAGCATGTGGTATGGAAGAATATAAAGCCTCCACATCAATGCTGCCAAGTAACACTTCAGGTTCCACTATCAGATTCTCTAGTTTCCTTAAAAGATCCATAGTGTCCCTGGTGTATGAAGGGAGCCCCAACACAAAATTTCTCAACACCTTATCCACATAAATACCTATGTTCTGAGTGATGCTCCCAATGCCGGCAACAATCGGCCTACCCTTAAGGGGTGTAGTGCCCTTATGTATTTTGGGTAGGGCATAGAACGTTGCAGTCACCGGGTTATTTGGGCAAAGGAATTGGTACTCGTTTTCATCAATGAGTCTTGTCTCCCTTGCCCTCCTCAGGATGCCATCCAATTCCTTCCTAAATATTTGAGTAGGATTATGAGTGAGAGTCTCATAGGTCTCCCTATCATCAAGCAATTTATAACACATTTTTTTGTATTCCCCCCTATCCAAGAGCACGATGTTTCCCCCCTTGTCCGCTTGTTTAATTACAATATGAGGGTTATTTTGCAGCTGTTTTAGGGCTTCCCATTCCTCAAAGGTAAGATTGTTAAATCGGGATCCCGGCGCAAGTTGTCTGAAATCACGTTCAACAAGATCAACAAACACCTCTATGCTGGAAATATCCCCTACCGGGGGAAACCTCGTGCTCTTGGGTCTACAATCAGTGAAGGGACCGCAATCACTAGACCTCTGGTTTATGTCCAACAATCCCACCAAGTCTCTGACTGCTGGTAAGTCCTCCATTGTAATGCCCAGCTCCTGACATTCTCTCAAATCTTTATGTTTGTATAATTTATGCCACCTGAGCTTTCTAGCAAACAAATGGAGGTCTTTGGTCCATTCAAATGAATCATAGTTCGTAGTGGGGACAAAAGAGAGTCCACGAGCCAAAATCTGTTCCTGTTGTGGAGTGATGAAAATCGTGGATAAATTAACAACCTGTGAAGGTCCCTGAACTAGATTTAGATTTGTTTCTTCCCTCGTGGGGGCTGATGACGTGATGGTGGACCATGATTTGTCTTTCCTCTCCCCTTCCCCTTTCCTAAAAAAGGTTGCGAGGAATAGGTAGAAGCAGAATTTTCCCCACATGGGTTCTGATTGAACTGTCCTGGTGTAGGTGATCTGCTGACCACTCTTTTTGGACCACCTTTTCCCCTTTTGCCTTTACGAGCTCCTTCTCTGCTCTGAGATTCTGATTCTGAGAAATCAGTATCTGAGGAGGAGGCCTCTGTCTCTTGTTCCCTGATTTTACGATTTTTATCTAGGACCGTATAGGCTTTGTTGTCCCTGAAGTCCTGGAGGTCTCTGGCAAACTGGGAATGTTTTCGTTCTTTGAGATGATATTGAAAACGTTCAATTGTTGCCTTTAATTGTGCCTCCTTTGCTAGAAAATCAGGGTCAGTACTGAATTTTAAAGTGAGCTCCTTTTGTTCTTTCAGTTTATTTGTAGCTATCTCTAATTTTAGCCGTTCTTCCTCAAGGAGATATTCCAATAATCTAAGTGAGCTACTGGTAGCCTCCGCTTCCCACTTTTTTATAACTGTGGGTGAGCGAAGTCTAGGAGCTGGCAAAATGGGATTTCTGAGTCCTCTGGGAACGATCTTGTTCTTAATATAGTTCTCAAAGGACTGGACTTCCCACCAAGAAATTATGTACTGTTTTTGGCACAGCGTTAGTTCTTTAAATGCTGCTCTAAGAGACGGTGTATATTTAGGTTGAGTAAAGGTCTTCTCTGAGAATACCTCTTTAGCCTCTGACAACCAACTATTTATGTCCACAACATTGGCCACAAATCCAGCCATGCCTCATGAATAATCAAAATAATATAACAGTGGTGTAGATAGGGTACACCCACCAATCAGTGGAAATAGGGAACCTTCGCTAGAAGTACAGAAATATGAATAATGAAGGTATAGCTTAAAATATAACTTTTATTAAGATCAAAATAAAATAAGATCCACAATTAATTAGGTCCCATCCGGGACTAGTGTAATCAAAAAAGATCTCCTAGAGTGACTAAAGATCCACTAGGTCATACCGTCACTAACCTCTGAATTAGGTAATGTACACCAATAGTAGTTCAGAGGTCCAACAGACCATATAAGTGGGGAAAAATTCAGTCACTCTTACAATCCAAAAACACACTTGTGTAACTGAGAAGTCACCAACTAGGCTGAAAAGCCAAATATATGTCAGTGAACCAGCCACACAAGTACCAAGATGCCGTACACCTCACCCTACGCGTTTCTGTCACTGATACAATGTGACGTCATCAGGGGCAAATGAGGTAACAAGACATGGTACAGCAAAAGCATACACACCACCAGCATTGATTAATTTATTAATATGGTGAACAATGTGTAGACAAGAGGGCTGCCTGTGGCAGGTAATTACTCACTGTTACCCTTTAGGGAAGACCAACGGACTAGATGTCCCTGAAGACAGTGGCCAAAGGAGGGGCATCTATCCGTATGGTCAATGTATACAGGTGAGTATTCTTAGTCAATACAGCGCCTACCTGGGGAGAATAGTATTCAGAGTCCCGTAAGTGTCATGACTAACTCCTCACACATAGATGCTGTATATATATGGCACATAGTTCGTACTCACAAGCAGACCTCTATCCGGAGACCAGAACCGCTCTCATCATCCTGCAGTGGCAGAATGACCAGAGTGCCGGCAGCGCTGCCCTTTAATGTCGGCCGCGCGGCCCGGGGGCGCGTCTGACGTCACCAGCTCCACTGGAGCGCGCCGGTTCAATGACACTCCCCCATAACGCCCCAGGAGGAGTGTCTAGAGCTCCGTAAATAAACAGAGCCGTATCGCACCGACTTTAAATGTGCGCTTCCTAAGCTAGCGATGCACTAAGCTAAGGGCTAAATGTAAGACACCCAAAAGCTCACAAACCAAGAGGCTTAAGGACTAGTATTAAACTAAATGAATTATTCGTGGCTCAAATGTAGTAGGACATTGTTATATAAAGTTAGAAATGTCAAAACAAGAGTGTATATACAGAAGGTGCCTATTAGCTATTTGCATGGGAGGAGGGGAAAATACAAGGGCGGGGGGGGGGGGGAACGTTAGGGAAAAGGACCAGGGTGATATATGTGTGCAGGGTGATATATGTGTGCAGGGATACGGCTTACATGATAGGGAAGAGGTCTATAGGTCATCGGCCAGACTATTTATAGGGACTAGGAATATATAATATTATAAACCGGAACAATGGGACAGGACAACAGTTGGACCTAAATTTCCCTATTACTCCCTATATTCGGGTTCCCTAAACCTAGGTGGGGTGGCCGCCCTAAAAAGGGCGGTCCCACTCTGGATCCTACCCCTAGATGCCCTATAGCCCCCTACTTAAGGGGAAAAAGACCAGTCTACTATCTAAAGTACGGTCCTCTAAGACCGTTCCTCTCTACCTACCCAGACTGGTATACTACCCAATATATGTTGTGATATATGTACAGTAGTATCATATAAAGCAGGCAAAGTTAATCATTTCGTTTAACCCTCGAGGGGAGACTGTCTGTAGGGAATAGATCCATCTGGCCTCTTTCTGAAGAAGGGCTCTATCCATATCTCCCCCTCTTGGAGATGGTTTTAGACCATCGATGGCCGTAAAAGAAAGACCTTGGGGGTTACCATTATGATGTTCATGGACATGTTTAGCAAGTGGTGTGTCCCTCTTGTTACGTATGTCCCCCAGATGTTCTAGAATTCTTTTACGCCATTCCCTGATGGTTTTGCCAACATATTGTGCAGAGCAAGAGCAGGTGACCAAATAGATGATCGCTTTGCTGCTGCAGTTGTAGAATGACTTGATTTTATATGTTCTGCCAGTGTTTGTACTGCTGAAGTCTTTAATTTTATTTACATAATTACAGGCCTTACAGTGTCCGCACCGGTAGCAGCCAGAGGTCTGTGCGGTCTCCAACCATGTTCTAGGTGCTGGAAGTGATGTTAAATGGCTATGTGTAACCAAGTCTCCAATGCTTCTACCTTTCCGATAGGTCACAAGCGGATAATCCTCAAGGACATCCCTCAGATCTGGGTCTAATTTAAGAATACCCCAGTGTTTACGTAAAATGTCCCTGACTTCTGTGGCCGCCCTATCAAATGTGCCTATAATCCGAATAGGTCCCTGTTTCTCCTCCTTCACCCTGGGTACTAGCAATTCTTCCCTCCTTTTTGCCCTTGATATCTGAAAAGCTTCCCTCAAGGTATAATCGGGATAGCCTCTCGATTGAAACCTCTGTCTGAGGTCCCTCGCCTGATTTACAAAGTCCTCCTCCTTTGAACAATTTCTTCTTAGGCGGAGGTATTGCCCCTTGGGGATACCTCTCTTAAGGGGAGCTGGATGACAACTTTCCCACCTAAGAAGAGAATTGGTGGAAGTCTCTTTCCTGTATATAGTGGTGTCAAGATATCCCGTATCAGTTTTGGAAATCTTGACATCAAGAAATGTTAGCATATCCTTGTTAATTTCAAAAGTGAACCCCAGTCCGATTTGGTTGGAGTTCAGAGCCTCAATGAATAGTCCGAAGTCCAAATCTGTACCTGACCATAGGATAAACACGTCATCGATAAATCTAGTCCACAAAAGCACTTTCTCCCCAAAGTACTCTCTCTCATCAGATAGGGCGATGGTGGCCTCCCACCAACCCAGGAGAAAATTTGCGTACGTGGGCGCACAAGGACTGCCCATCGCAGTGCCCCTGAGTTGGTGGTAGTACCGCCCATCGAATAGGAAGAAATTTCTGGTAAGTATGAATTGCAATAACTCTAATACAAAGGAGTTGTGTGCCTGTAGATGAATCCCCCTGGTGGACAGGTAGTATTCCACTGCCCGCAAACCACAAGCATGTGGTATGGAAGAATATAAAGCCTCCACATCAATGCTGCCAAGTAACACTTCAGGTTCCACTATCAGATTCTCTAGTTTCCTTAAAAGATCCATAGTGTCCCTGGTGTATGAAGGGAGCCCCAACACAAAATTTCTCAACACCTTATCCACATAAATACCTATGTTCTGAGTGATGCTCCCAATGCCGGCAACAATCGGCCTACCCTTAAGGGGTGTAGTGCCCTTATGTATTTTGGGTAGGGCATAGAACGTTGCAGTCACCGGGTTATTTGGGCAAAGGAATTGGTACTCGTTTTCATCAATGAGTCTTGTCTCCCTTGCCCTCCTCAGGATGCCATCCAATTCCTTCCTAAATATTTGAGTAGGATTATGAGTGAGAGTCTCATAGGTCTCCCTATCATCAAGCAATTTATAACACATTTTTTTGTATTCCCCCCTATCCAAGAGCACGATGTTTCCCCCCTTGTCCGCTTGTTTAATTACAATATGAGGGTTATTTTGCAGCTGTTTTAGGGCTTCCCATTCCTCAAAGGTAAGATTGTTAAATCGGGATCCCGGCGCAAGTTGTCTGAAATCACGTTCAACAAGATCAACAAACACCTCTATGCTGGAAATATCCCCTACCGGGGGAAACCTCGTGCTCTTGGGTCTACAATCAGTGAAGGGACCGCAATCACTAGACCTCTGGTTTATGTCCAACAATCCCACCAAGTCTCTGACTGCTGGTAAGTCCTCCATTGTAATGCCCAGCTCCTGACATTCTCTCAAATCTTTATGTTTGTATAATTTATGCCACCTGAGCTTTCTTGCAAACAAATGGAGGTCTTTGGTCCATTCAAACGAATCATAGTTCGTAGTGGGGACAAAAGAGAGAATTGCAATAACTCCTTTGTATTAGAGTTATTGCAATTCATACTTACCAGAAATTTCTTCCTATTCGATGGGCGGTACTACCACCAACTCAGGGGCACTGCGATGGGCAGTCCTTGTGCGCCCATGTACGCAAATTTGCTCCTGGGTTGGTGGGAGGCCACCATCGCCCTATCTGATGAGAGAGAGTACTTTGGGGAGAAAGTGCTTTTGTGGACTAGATTTATCGATGACGTGTTTATCCTATGGTCAGGTACAGATTTGGACTTCGGACTATTCATTGAGGCTCTGAACTCCAACCAAATCGGACTGGGGTTCACTTTTGAAATTAACAAGGATATGCTAACATTTCTTGATGTCAAGATTTCCAAAACTGATACGGGATATCTTGACACCACTATATACAGGAAAGAGACTTCCACCAATTCTCTTCTTAGGTGGGAAAGTTGTCATCCAGCTCCCCTTAAGAGAGGTATCCCCAAGGGGCAATACCTCCGCCTAAGAAGAAATTGTTCAAAGGAGGAGGACTTTGTAAATCAGGCGAGGGACCTCAGACAGAGGTTTCAATCGAGAGGCTATCCCGATTATACCTTGAGGGAAGCTTTTCAGATATCAAGGGCAAAAAGGAGGGAAGAATTGCTAGTACCCAGGGTGAAGGAGGAGAAACAGGGACCTATTCGGATTATAGGCACATTTGATAGGGCGGCCACAGAAGTCAGGGACATTTTACGTAAACACTGGGGTATTCTTAAATTAGACCCAGATCTGAGGGATGTCCTTGAGGATTATCCGCTTGTGACCTATCGGAAAGGTAGAAGCATTGGAGACTTGGTTACACATAGCCATTTAACATCACTTCCAGCACCTAGAACATGGTTGGAGACCGCACAGACCTCTGGCTGCTACCGGTGCGGACACTGTAAGGCCTGTAATTATGTAAATAAAATTAAAGACTTCAGCAGTACAAACACTGGCAGAACATATAAAATCAAGTCATTCTACAACTGCAGCAGCAAAGCGATCATCTATTTGGTCACCTGCTCTTGCTCTGCACAATATGTTGGCAAAACCATCAGGGAATGGCGTAAAAGAATTCTAGAACATCTGGGGGACATACGTAACAAGAGGGACACACCACTTGCTAAACATGTCCATGAACATCATAATGGTAACCCCCAAGGTCTTTCTTTTACGGCCATCGATGGTCTAAAACCATCTCCAAGAGGGGGAGATATGGATAGAGCCCTTCTTCAGAAAGAGGCCAGATGGATCTATTCCCTACAGACAGTCTCCCATATTGGGTAGTATACCAGTCTGGGTAGGTAGAGAGGAACGGTCTTAGAGGACCGTACTTTAGATAGTAGACTGGTCTTTTTCCCCTTAAGTAGGGGGCTATAGGGCATCTAGGGGTAGGATCCAGAGTGGGACCGCCCTTTTTAGGGCGGCCACCCCACCTAGGTTTAGGGAACCCGAATATAGGGAGTAATAGGGAAATTTAGGTCCAACTGTTGTCCTGTCCCATTGTTCCGGTTTATAATATTATATATTCCTAGTCCCTATAAATAGTCTGGCCGATGACCTATAGACCTCTTCCCTATCATGTAAGCCGTATCCCTGCACACATATATCACCCTGCACACATATATCACCCTGGTCCTTTTCCCTAACGTTTCCCCCCCCCCCCCCGCCCTTGTATTTTCCCCTCCTCCCATGCAAATAGCTAATAGGCACCTTCTGTATATACACTCTTGTTTTGACATTTCTAACTTTATATAACAATGTCCTACTACATTTGAGCCACGTATAATTCATTTAGTTTAATACTAGTCCTTAAGCCTCTTGGTTTGTGAGCTTTTGGGTGTCTTACATTTAGCCCTTAGCTTAGTGCATCGCTAGCTTAGGAAGCGCACATTTAAAGTCGGTGCGATACGGCTCTGTTTATTTACGGAGCTCTAGACACTCCTCCTGGGGCGTTATGGGGGCGTGTCATTGAACCGGCGCGCTCCAGTGGAGCTGGTGACGTCAGACGCGCCCCCGGGCCGCGCGGCCGACATTAAAGGGCAGCGCTGCCGGCACTCTGGTCATTCTGCCACTGCAGGATGATGAGAGCGGTTCTGGTCTCCGGATAGAGGTCTGCTTGTGAGTACGAACTATGTGCCATATATAGACAGCATCTATGTGTGAGGAGTTAGTCATGACACTTACGGGACTCTGAATACTATTCTCCCCAGGTAGGCGCTGTATTGACTAAGAATACTCACCTGTATACATTGACCATACGGATAGATGCCCCTCCTTTGGCCACTGTCTTCAGGGACATCTAGTCCGTTGGTCTTCCCTAAAGGGTAACAGTGAGTAATTACCTGCCACAGGCAGCCCTCTTGTCTACACATTGTTCACCATATTAATAAATTAATCAATGCTGGTGGTGTGTATGCTTTTGCTGTACCATGTCTTGTTACCTCATTTGCCCCTGATGACGTCACATTGTATCAGTGACAGAAACGCGTAGGGTGAGGTGTACGGCATCTTGGTACTTGTGTGGCTGGTTCACTGACATATATTTGGCTTTTCAGCCTAGTTGGTGACTTCTCAGTTACACAAGTGTGTTTTTGGATTGTAAGAGTGACTGAATTTTTCCCCACTTATATGGTCTGTTGGACCTCTGAACTACTATTGGTGTACATTACCTAATTCAGAGGTTAGTGACGGTATGACCTAGTGGATCTTTAGTCACTCTAGGAGATCTTTTTTGATTACACTAGTCCCGGATGGGACCTAATTAATTGTGGATCTTATTTTATTTTGATCTTAATAAAAGTTATATTTTAAGCTATACCTTCATTATTCATATTTCTCTTGAGAACTAGCAAATATTTGTCCTTTCTTTCCACCATCAGGAAACCCCAACACTCAAGTAGAAACCTCCCAAGTTGCCCATAAAAAAGATGTGTAAATCCTGGTCACTGCAATTGCTTTTAAAATGATAGTAAAGACAGAAAAAGCTGCAGCAGAATCTTGCATATATCTGCACTGAATGTAGTGTATTTCTTAATATTTTCACATGACTTCTTGCCTCAGCAAACAAGTTGCATATCATACAGTATATGGGATAGTAAAGTGTACCATCAAGGCCAGGAAAACTACAAATTCATCATCCTGTTCAGACAGCTTTCCCCTCCCTGCCATTCATTCTCATTTCCTACCACATGCAGCATGAGTGTGTTCCTCTTCACTTCACACCAGTCCCCACTGATCTAGTTTGCCATTGTTAGACTCTGACTTTAGGCTTTACTGCTGATTTTGTCTACATTATTTTCCACCTAATAAATAAGCCTTCTTATTTATACCTATACCCCCTGTTCTAATATAATTTTTGTCTTCCTCTCTGGGTTTTCACATCTTAACCCCTTAAGGACAGAGCCAATTTCGATTTTTGTGTTTTCGGTTTTTCCTCCTTGTGCTTAAAAGGCCATAGCACTTGCATTTTTCCACCAAGAGACCAACATGAGCCCTTATCTTTTGCGTCACTAATTGTACTTTGCAATGACAGGCTGAATTTTTGCATAAAGTACACTGCGAAACCAGAAAAAAATTCAAAGTGTGGTGAAATTGAAAAAAAAAAACGCATTTTGTTTATTTGGGGGAAATGTGTTTTTACGCCATTCTCCCTGGGGTAAAACTGACTTGTTATATATGTTCCTCAAGTCGTTACGATTAAAATGATATATAACATGTATAACTTATATTGTATCTGATGGCCTGTAAAAAAATTTAAACCATTGTCAACAAATATACGTCACTTAAAACCGCTCCATTCCCAGGCTTATAACGCTTTTATGTGTGAGGTGTCATTTTTTGCGCCATGATGTGATCTTTCTATCGGTACCTTGATTGCGCATATACGACTTTTTAATCGCTTTTTATTACAATTTTTCTGGATTTGATGCGACCAAAAATGCGCAATTTTGCACTTTGGGATTTTTTTGCGCTGACGCCGTTTACCATGCGAGATCAGGAATGTGATTAATTAATAGTTTGGGCGATTACGCATGCAGCGATAGCAAACATGTTTATTTATTTATTTATTTACTTTTATTTATAACCTGGGAAAAGGGGGGTGATTCAGACTTTTATTAGGGGAGGGGGCTTTTTACTAATAATGACACTTTTTTTTTTACTTTTACACTTATACTAGAAGCCCCCCTGGGGGACTTCTAGTATAAGTGCTTTGATCTCTCATTGAGATCTCTGCAGCATAGATATGCTGCAGAGATCCATGAGATCGGCACTCATTTGCTTTCGGCTGCTGCAGCCGGAAACAAACGAGTGCCGAGCCGGGGACGGCGCCATCTTGGTGCGGTCCCCGGCCGGCTTCAGTTACGGAGATCGCTCTACTATTACTCCAGACCAACCTAGCAGTGTGCCCACCACCGTTTGGTGGCTACTTTAGAGATTGTAACCTAGGAATCTAGCTGAAACAGTCCATAATCCTTTGCAACGTTCCACAAGTCACTTTGGTCAACACTAAGCCTTAGGGCTCTATTCATCAGGAAAGATAATTGGCCGAAATTTCGTCTTTTTTGACGATGGGGCCGATTATTGCTCAGTGGAATAGAGAGAACGATCAGCCGATGATCGCGTCATCAGCTGATCGTTCATTTAGGGCCAGACCTAAAATCATCGTTCCCCCACCGCGCATCGCTACGGTGGAATAGCGGTGAACGGCAGGCGATCGACGATTTGAGAAGCAAAATACATTACCTGCATGGCTTCTCCTCCTCTCTGTCTTTCTCCCCGGGTCCCGCACGCTCTAGCTTCAGAGTGGCCTGTCAGCTGACGGAGTGCTCAGCCAATCACAGGCCAGGACTGCCGCGGCCTGTGATTAGCTGAGTGGCCTGTCAGCTGACAGGCCAATCTAAAGCTAGAGCGTGTGGGACCCGGGGAGGAAGACAGAGCGGAGGAGAAGAACTGACAGGTAATGTATGCTGCAAGGACTGCAAGGGCTGCAAGGACATCGGTAACAATGTCAATCATCGGGCTGTGGAATAGGCCCAGTAAACGAGCGGCGATCTAGCAGATCGGCTCTCGTTTACATCGTTGATCGGGCCCTGCTCGGCCCGTGGAATAGGACCTTAGTTTGGTTCTTGACACTTAAGCATTATTTTTCTGAATTGAGAGCTTAAAGAGAAGTGTATTTTTGAAAAATTATCTCAAGAAATCTCACCAGCTTTCCCCGACAATATTATTTCATGACACTCTAAGAAGTTGCATTTGCTGTAGTTGTCCATGTGATTGTTATGTGAAATAAGCCTTCGGATAGCATGTCACGATATTGTGTTAAGAAATTGGAATCATTATTAAAATTAAAGGAAAAGTATCCTATATCCTCTGGAGACCATACTACTGCTCCTTAAACACCTACATGTTATTTGATTACAGTTTATCTTTCTGCATATACTTAGTCACATAAACAACTGAAAAGAGCATTAAGTAAATTACATCTTCCTAAATGTAAAGCCTGGATTAATTTCCTTGAGCTGCGTTGATATAATTTAGCCAGTCTCACGAGACACTATATTGATTGGTTGCAAGAATATAACTATTATTCTAATTAAGCATGAGAACATAGTTTAAACTTTATTTGATTACTCTGTGAACTACTTTAGAAAATTCATGGCCCAAGTATTGGTTTGAAAACTGGTCATGTTATTTGAAGACCCTGTTATGAACAAAAAGAATCCTAAATACTTTGGCTATCATCTGTGTCTAGCAAGAGATGTTGAAATCTTATTTCAGGTTAATTTACACAGCTACACCAGCTAGCCCTAGCAGACTTGGCCTGCCTACATAACCACCATCTGACAACTTGTAACAACCTGAGGTAGTGGATTCACTGGGCCACTGTAAGCAATAGTGTAAGCTGTTATAGGGAGCCAAAGGGGCCACTGGTCTTCACCAAAGCCGCTGGATGGGCTTTCTGCAGTAGGTGACCCACAGGTCACAACCCTTGGCGTGACTTGCTTGCAGAGGTGGCCAAGGTGTAATAAAGTACAGAACTTCTAGTCAGAGATAAAAGAAAAACATCGGACAGTGCTCCATGGCGCGGATATGCTGGACACAAAGGGGTGAAGAGATAGGATGGTTGTGCTGACAAGGAGGCACAACTCTCGGAATAGCATGTAAAACATGAAACTGCGGACCGCAGCCACTCCCGGACTCCACTAAGGGAATACTAAGGAAGAACAAGCACCACCAAACACCAACAACGGGGATGCCGGTGCAGGTCCGACTAATGGTGACCAATAAAATAATGGCTCTTAAAGTATATGACTCTTAAAAAAGGAACCGATACGGTTCCGAAACCAATGGGTGTTAATGTTATTAAACTTTTTTAATTTTACTATTATTTTATTGGTCACCATTAGTCGGACCGGCGCCTGCATCCCTGTTGTTGGTGTTTGGTGGTGCTTGTTCTTGCTCATAGTCAGAAATAGGCAGGAAGATCAGGGCGATGGTAGGCAAACTAAGTCAAAGGCAGAGATTAGAGGTCTGGATAGGAAGGAAGCATTAGCAATGCTTTTGCAATAGGCTATGGTTACTAAAGATCTGGAGGGAAAGACAGGAAGGGGCTGTAAATATATAGGGTCAGTGACCAGCAATAGCGAATTACTGATGCGCTAGATCTTTAAATTTTACAGAGCCAGAGAGTTCAGCAGATGCAGAGCAGGCAGAGTGGAGAGGTAAGTGAGGAGACTGGGGGCCAGGCCTATGAGTGCAGCCATGCCCTGACACACAGGACAAGCCCAGCCATTACCTCAACAGTACCCCCCCCCCTTTGGCCTAAGAAGTGTATACATAATTTCCCCTGTCTCTTGCAGATAGCCACACCTCCTTCACCTAGCAGTGCAGTGCATATCCTTACTGATACATAAGAGTACATGGAATAATTTTATTATAAAGTGGACAACCCCTTTAACTGTGGTCCAAGGCATGCAGTGTATGCCTCACCTCCTATTTATTTTGCCAGTAATCCCTGCTCCTGTATGAATCCCAAACAAGCACCTAATACTCCCAAAACTAATATCAGGAGGTTCACTCATCTCTATCCAGTACATAATCTTTCTCTTTCCTGTGAATATTAATTTTCTTCAGCCATTTCTACTGTTTCCTATCAGCTACAATAATAACAAATTTGGTTCACTGCTTAGAACATGCAGGCTTCTGAAACAACAATGTCCTCAAAACTTTAACAGGCCGTGCTGCTGCTGCTATGGGACCTATTGAGGGCTCTAGTTCAGGTTGGTACTTTTTCCAATTGTAAAGCAAAAGCCTACGAAAAGGAAATGCAAAAAAAAAAATTCTGGATGGAAAAAATAGAGCCTGTGTTAGGATAGGGACAGGAAGACAGAGGCACAGGTGAGCCCTGACACTGGCACCCACCCCTCTGTCCCTATCTACTTGCCTCAGAAGCACCTGAAGGGCAAGAAACAACCTGGCAATGAAGGAGAAACGCTAGGTCAAAATATTCTAGTAAACTAGGCACTATTGCAGGCAAGGAACAGTTGGGAAGGATATTTATGGGACTCGGAGGCGTGATTGGGGCTGAGACTCCAGCCCCAGAACACACCAGGTGCCGGCCACCAAGCAATTAAGCAAGACCAAGATGTGCCGCTCAGCTGGGGGCAGGCAGCCCCGTCTGCTGCATAATAAATGGACGGCGGAGTGCGCCAAGCAACCAGCTCAGCTGCCAGGGACGCCATTGTTGCGCCCCTAGCAACCGCCAAAGCCGATCATAGGGGTGCCATCGTCGCACCTGTCAGGCCGGCCGCAAGCTCCGACATAGCCTGGATCTGAGCGGCCCGGTCTCTAACAGTCTGTTTTTATGTTCCTGTAGGACCTATTTTCTTCTCGGTACAGCTCTGCCTTCAGCTGCCATTCTACCTAATTTGGTATTTAAACCCATTAATACAATTTCTTTAGACACATCTCTACAAAGTATACAGCATTCACTTTTTTTCTGTTAATTCTGCACAGTTTAATAATCTTTAGAAATTTTGCCCCAAAAAATCTACCTTTTGAAAGCCTGAAGAAAATCAGTTTTTGAAAGTTATTAATATCACCGGTCACGTGTGTATAATTAAAATAATTACATAGGTGGTGTGACTGCATGACATTGCTCAAGGTGTTAATTGGTTCAATTTATGAAGAGCCTCTTCAAACGCTTCTCATTACGAGACATCTGTTTATAGCTTTGCACTGTTTGTATCTCTACACTGAACAGCAATTGCACAAAGTATTCCATCACTAATTAAAAATAACATTAAATGTCATTGTAGAAATCCTTCTCCTTTGAAACATATAAACGATCAGACTTTTTCCGGTTATTTCATAAAGCCGGGCTGCAGATTAATTAGACTCACCACCTAGTAGGCTCTTATGCATGAATGCAATCACCATTAAAACATTTGTTTGCTGTTGCTGTCCATGAATTGACATATATTGCAAAACATGTTAAAAATGAAACTGCATTCAGCTTTCAGTCTTGTTATCATGCAGAGACAGACTTGTTTTAATGTCTCTCTCCCTATAAAGATATCATTTTATTGATTGGCTTTTTTGTAATCGATGGATAATGATGTGACACCATGGAAAGCCATTCTGTACAGTAGGTGGCAGTCTCTCCATTTTGAAAGCAAGTACATTTGCTTTGATTCTGGTAAACAAAGAGATGTCTACATATATGTTCTACAATGTGAGATCAGAATGAATTGGTTAGAAGAACATATTTTGCAAACAATTAATTTCATTTTAATTGAGAGGCTGGCAAAATAAGACTGTAATAGAAGTGAAATTTATATGAAGCTAAAGGTACAATATACTTAGGATTAGAAGCAAAGCAGGAAAAGAATTAATAAAATACACAGTAACAAATCTTAAGGTAGCTTAGGGTCTACACAACAAAGATGACATGCTACCAACTGCATCTGCTTCAGTTTTCTGTATGTTTTAAATAAAGGTATATAATGTCTGGTATAACTAATCTGCCAAATTTGGCAGATAATCTCTCTCTGTGTAATAAAGACAACAATTATCAGCAAATCGTGTCTTTAGGTTCAGACTTAAAATTATTGGCCATCGGGCGTGCATCGCTATGTGTAACAGAGATGCATTGCCAACAGCTGATGACTGTGTATAAAATAAATAAATGAAGTTATACATACCTCTCTGCACTCTTTGATGTCCTGCTAGCTTTAGCCTGCTCCTGGCAGTATCTGAAGTGACAGGCCGCTCAACCAATCACTGGCTGCTGTACTGTCCCAGTAATTGGCTGTGTGGCATGTCACTTCAAACACTAGGAGGAGCAGGCTAAAGCTAACAGGGCATCAGGGACCACGGACAGTTATGTATAACTTTATTACATTACATTTATTAGGCAAGGGATGCTTGGAAATTGTTAACCAAGTCCGTATAGCCCTTGCGGCACGATATTTGTGCTATACAGTATATGGGCTCAGTAAGCAAGCGCCGATCTAGCAGATTAACGCTCACTTACATAAAGTCATCAGGCTGTGTAATACGGCCCTTAGGAATAAGTCAGAGGACATAGACTGATAAGCCATGATATTTAAACTACCTGCTTATATTGTGTCAAATAGCCCCCTCTTCAGATTTAAAGAACCATAATGTGAAGTTAAGAGGAGCATGCATTCGCTTTGTATTCATACCTCTTTATAAAATAAGGTTAAAAATTACATGACTATTAAAGAAAAAGTGCACAACCAGATTGCTTTATCTTGAAAATTGAAGGTATTAGGCATAGCTACAAAAATGCATTGGAATAAGGGCACTTAAGGCTGCAAAATAGTAAGTATATTCAGAGGGTGCAGTGTAGGGCAGTATTATATTCAGATGGTGCAGTATGTGGCTGTATTATATTTAGGAGGTAAGGTATTTAGCGGTATTTACAGGGTGCAGTGTGTGACACTGAGTAGCTTCTCTTAGTTTACTGGATGAGGATCTGCTGCAAAGCAGAGGAGCTAAAGATTCCTTTTTTTACTGAAGCTAAAGATACACTTTCTTAAACCCAATATTATTACACCTCACCACCCAACATTTACCTTAGGGTACAAACCCACTTGACGTATTTGCTGCGTGAATCAGTCTTAAAAATAAGCAGGCAAAACGCAGGTTGGCTTTATACAATTGTTCTGCGTTAAAATACGCAATTGCGTATTTTTGAAGCGTGAAGCTACATGCGTTTTTCGCACAGGTTGTTAACAACTAATGCTTTGCTAACAACAAGCTTCACGCTTCAAAAATACGCAATTGCGTATTTTAACGCAGAACAATTTTATAAAGCCAACCTGCGTTTTGCCTGCTTATTTTTAAGACTGATTCACGCAGCAAATACGTCAAGTGGGTTTGTACCCTTACTGAAATTATTAAGATTAAAAAGCAAAACAGTGTTGTGTAAATGACAGTACTGCCCTGTCTGATCTGGTGTGGAGAGATGCAACTTCTTTGGGAGTTGCTGAGGCCACTCAGGGCCGTAATAACAGCTGCTGCCGCCCTTGGCACTAAACCTGAAGACCCCCAATTTAGCATCATGATTTTCTAGTTTGTGAACATCATATTAATATCTGATGAGCTTTAGGCTATGTTCACACTACGTAAGGGACCGGCTGTTCCGTGACCCCGGCTGGGTCAGGAAACGTCCGGTCTCTGCCCGGATCATCTCAGCGCATCAGCGCACGTCCTCATCAGAGCGCGTCCGTATCAGAGCTTCCCATAGCACACAGTGAAGCGAGCGGCCGGAGCCGCTCGCTTCACTGTGTGAACTGACAGGGTTTCCTACGGCGGCAATTCATTGAATTGCGGCCGCAGAAAACTGACATGTCAGTTATTTGCGGTGCCACACGGATCCCAGCCGGAGCGTATGCGATGTGTATACGCTTCAGCCGGGATCCCATAGAACAATAAGCATTGTTCCACCCCACTAAAAGTACGCCCGTTGTTGCTGATTGCAACAACGGCCGTACTTTTACGTAGTGTGAACATAGCCTTAGGCCGCGTTCCCACTTTTTACTGTATATCACCACATGCAGCCGAAACCAGGCACTCATGCGGTAACCAATAGGCATATGGCCAATAATCCTGGTAACAGCACATGACTACTGAGGAAGAAATGGGAGCCTGGTTTCGGCCACATGCATTTTTTTAAATGTGGAAATATTGTCTGAATCACATTTTTCATGGTTTTTAACTGCTTAAAACATTATCAAATTTTGACATTGAATCAATGATTAGAGCAGCCTGCACATTGTCTGAAGGAATTCTCACCATAAGATTGGTAGATTTGTAGGTAATAGCTCCAGGCGTCACATTTACCACCACCACACCAGACCTTAACAATACCACCATACTGTGACTGGATAACACCGCCATACCAGACCAATACCACCATGCTCTGACTGGATAACACTACCATACCAAACCTGACCAATACCACCATAGTGTGACTAGATAACACCGCCATACCAGACCAGACCAATACCACCATGCACCCCCCACACACACACACCCCTCTCAAAAAGACACCAGATTTACTGACAAGTCTGAACGGGAGGTGAGATGCTAAAAAAAAAAAAGTTTTCTTTCCCCTGCTCCCTGGTGCTGCCCTTCTGCAAGGTGCTGCCCTAGGCACCGGACCACGGATGCCTAGTTGTAAATATGGCCCTGAGGCCACTAACTATCCTGTAAGCTTTTCACTATTAAGAATAGGATTGATGCACAATATTCAACAGCCTTCACTCCTGATGCTCATCAATAAGTGTTTGTTGCCTGTGGCGCAGATTACCAGTACAGAATTGCATATTGCTGATGATGCGGTATTAAACAGTTCCTTGCTTAAATATTAGAGTACTGTCATGTAAATCTCAGATACCTTATTGCGTACTTTGTTATTGTAGTAGATTCAATACTGATAGACTGTCATCTAGTGTACATCCGCGTTTGGCTGCTATTAGTGTCTCAAGGGCTTTTCCATCATTTGTGCATTATATGTTTTTAATGTATATGTATTTTTTAAATAATACTTATGGAGTATAATTAAAAAATCCATATATATATATATATATATATATATATATATATATTATTTTTTTTTTATGAGGATACAAAATTTCTTATAATGCAGCTGGTGTGTTAGCTATAGAAGACTACAGTGATCACAGATGTTGTTTAACACCTTACTTTGCTCTTGCACCTGCCATACACATTAACTAGGTTCTACCTCATTACATTGAAATATATACTTGTAGATAGCTGAAGGAAACATTTCTATAATCCATGTATTGGTAAGCACAGTAAACTGTTGAAAATCACACTTAATTTGCTGCTGTTTATGGTTAACATAATTATTGGAATACAAATAAAATTCCTCGTATATGCTATAGGCCTATAAAATATTGACATATTCATTTATGTTATAAAATTACCAATGATGCAGTGAGAGGTACACCAATATTATAATTTTCCTACGTTGTACAGAACCCTAGTCACAGAACTAGTATGACTCAGTAACTGGTAAAACAGATATCATTGAGAGAATATTTAAAACATAACTATAAAATATTTTGACCATTTAGTTTTAGTTAGCTTAGGTCATGACAAGATTTTTTGAATTATTCATTAATAAGCTAAATTATACTTAAAAAAAAAAAAAAAAAAAAAAAAGAAATGTAGCTGAATGTCCCCTCAACCCTGTGTCTGCCTATGTGTTATTTGTCAATTCTTTTTTGCCCCATACACCTGGAAATCTGCACTGTGGCTGAACTTGGGACAGATTCTCAGACAGCAACAGATTACAGGCAGCCTTCACACTGTTGTGCTGGACTAATGCAGGTGACTGCTGCCTGGAAGGGGGGGGGGGAGTTACAGGACTTCTGTCAGGCAGTATTGAGTGTTTAAACCCGGAGGAACATGCAGGCCATGAGTTACTGTCACTGAAGGGAGGACTACAGCTCCCAGCACAACACAGCTGTAGTCCTTCAATATTACATATAGCACTCAGATGACTGTCACTGCATGTATGTCATTTGAGTGGAGGACTACAACACACAGTGTGCACATAGTACTATAGCAGGTGACACCTCCTTCCCCTCATGGCTGACAGCGCTGTGAGAGCAGGTGACTATAAAATCTTCAGGAGCTCTGTATCTAATCCCACTGTGTGTCATACCATATGCTGTTCTGAGGCACTGTACAGTATCTCACCCCGCTGTGTGTCATACCATATTCTGTGCTGAGGCACTGTACAGTATCTCACCCCGCTATGTGTGATACCATATTCTGTGCTGAGGCACTGTACAGTATCTCACCCCGCTGCGTGTGATACCATATTCTGTGCTGAGGCATGATACCATCTGCTAAGGTGCTGGTCAGCAGTCAGCGGATGAAGAGACTCGGCAGTGGAGGCGCCAGGGAAAGCCACGCCCACTTTCAGACAGCAAGGAGGAAAATTAATTTATTTTTCTGAGCCAAACAATTAGAGATATCTCAGCAAGCAGACAAATTATGGCTCTTTTTAAAGGGTAACATGTGGGCCTTTTAAATGAGTATTTGCTGACTCACAAACAACAACAACTGAGCTAAGAGATGAGGAGTTGAAGACTATATACACCCCCAGGAGAACATGCCAGAAGACTTATAAATACAGCAGGAGGATGAGCACATATATGCCACTGGAGGGAGAAGAGGCAACAGTTGAAAGCTGGCACTGGTGTGTGTGTGTATGGGGGGGTGCTGCTCAGCCACAAAGAGATGCATGGGCCTGGGTAACACTTATATGACTACTGCCCTTAAAATTCCAAATATACTTCAATAACAGCTCGTTAGATATTATGTAGAACATGTTTTATATCCTTTATAATAAATTTAAAGTGAATCTAGCAGCAGGAGATTGAACATGCGGTCATATCTTCATTTAGAAGATCCGCTGCTCTTTTCATCTAAATGTCATATAAATCTTAATTGTTATGGGGTGGTTCTATGAAAAAAGCATGAGAAAAAGTTAAACTTCCATCTAGGTTTTTTGGCTGGGTAAATATGTATACCCAACGAAGATAATAACTTACATCATTAAAGCAACCTGACTGACTGGCCTTGTCCCTGCAATGCCCAGCCTATCTGTAGGTTCCATCCTCTATCTGGAATTCCTCCTAAGCTGAGACTGTGCCAAAGGTTGTAGATGCACAAAAAGTAAACAGAAGGCAAAGCAGAAGGAGAGATAATATATTTCTAGGCAGCTTGTGTGACACTGTGGCAATATTTTAGTTTAATAGCTGCCAACGATGGCTGCTTTAACTGAAGCTCTTCCTACACCCACTTAAAAGATGGGGAGGTTGTCAGGAGTACAGCTAGTTGTGGTGGCAGCTCAATGCTATTGGGGGCGCTGACCGTTAATCAGAATGCAATATATAACATGAAGGAAGAGACTATTTGTTTTCAGTTTCAGTGTTCCCCCAGGTTTTCTCAAGTTTTGTCACAGGTACAAAGCATTGCTCAAGAGGGACCTATTACATAATACAGGAATTTTGTTTAAAAGCTTGTTAACACCGATAAAGTCGAGCCTATTTGTAGATCCATGTGTGTACTGAGTTGGTATGTATACTAGATGCATATAATAGTGGGGCTGTATTCCATAACTTTTCCTTTGTGTTCCGGAAAGAAAGCAATGACTGGTAATTATATTCAGGTCACATGGACTTCTGGTTTTCTGCTTCACACAGGGTTGCCAACTGTCCATTAATTAAGTGCTTGGCCAGTAGAATTGGAACGAATGCCAATGTTATTAACAGTGCAGAAACATTTTAGAGACAGAAAAGCTGTTTATTTTCTGAAGAAAGAGTTGCAGGCCAGAACACACTACACAGAGTAAATTTTAGTTTTAAAGCAAATTTAGCATGAATTAAATCTGGTTTAAAAATCTGTCAGTTCCCAATGATAGGCTCCATCCAAATGCAGGATTGAGAAATTTAATGCAAAGTGTAAATTATATTTCTACTGCAATTACCAAACTACACCGATAGCATAGGGTGCCTTAAAAAGTATGTACAGAAACAGGGACTTCCTCTTACAGGTGACATTGTTTCTATCTCTAAGGCACACTACACTAACATAAGTCAGCTAATCAGTGTGCTGTCCCGCCGTAGCCACTGATTGGCTGAGCAGGCCTTCAGTGACCCAGGAGCCGGAGAAGCAGACAGTAGTACTGCAATAATAAAGAGCCATAGGCCATGACAGTACAGAGTATCTCAGCAGATTTTGCTGCAAAACTCCACTGTGAATCTACCCTAATCAGTAAAATACAATAGAGTAACACATTACCCCAGTGCAGAAACCAAATCCAACATTTCAATGTATAGATGCATCTAGATTGCATCTAGATTGAACCCATTTAAAAATTAAGCTAAATGTTATTCAAGAATGGACATTCACTTTAAAATCCAATGAAGGCAGGGATACTTTATGTTGTTCAATGTCTATCAAAATATAAATATAACCATTACATCATCCCCCAGGATCCACGAAACCCCTTCATAAATACTTTCTTGTGGATCAGTATAAAGTATACATCATGTGGAACTGCATTTCATGGACTGAAAATTTAAGGATGCCGGATTCTAACAGCTCTTATAGTGAATTGGATTTAAATGAAATATAACATCTGTTGCTCAGGGGCCTTGCTAGGGTCCTTAAACATCCGGGGCACAGGCCCTCTGAGTTGCATTAACTTCCCACAAGTGGTTTCCACTAACTATTAAGAATGGAAAAAAGGAAGAATTGATTTCTTATCTATTCTAGCCAATTTCAATAACATCTACTAGTAATCCATCTTCTCATACAAGCAACATAAATCTAAATTATAATGAATGACACAAACACAAAATGTACCCTATGGACAAAAAAAAATAATAATTAAAAGGTAACAAAATAATCTTGCCATGCTATGACCACCGCCTAATGACTAAAACCATCATACAATCCACTATGCAGATCATTTATATCACCATGCATTAAGCAATATTACAGCACAGTTACAATGGATCCAGTGACTCACAAGCGATGTCTTCTCTGATTGGAGTCTTCCTCTTTTATTGACTTCCCCCTTGACCCATAGTGTCATGATGACTTCTTCTGGTCACCACTCATCTATGCAGAATCTGTCAGACACACATCTTAAGCTCTGCACTTTTATAACGGTTTGTACCCTACTCTATACAAGCTGCCCATCCATAGTGCACCAAATAGTAATAATATCCCCTTATGTAGCCTATGCAGTATTAGTTCCCTTAACAATATCCCTTAATACTGCCCCATACCGAAGTTACCAGATAACAGTGCCTCCACACAGTAGTTATCCCTAATAGTGCACGCATACAGTAGTTTCCCTAATAGTGCACACACGCATTGGTTATCCCTAATAGTGCACAAGTAGTTAAATAGAATTACTTCATATGTACCCTGGCCAAGGCTGTACAGGGGGACCTGAGCTGGTCCCGTATCCCATGCCCCCAATACATAATAACAGACGTCCATGACCCAGCCCAGGATTTTCTGTTTATACAAAAGTCTCAGGAACACCCCCCCCCCCCCCCATAAACCCACCACCCAACCTAACACTAATCCCCCACCACAGGATGAGACCCAACACAAAATATGCAAACTAAGTATACAAATAAATACACACTAATAATATATACAAACGATAAAACAAACAGGCGCAGAAAACCAAAGTGAGGCTTCTCAGCCCCACACACAGCCCTCTTTACACCCCCCTATAGTATATGGGCCAATGTGTAGGCCCATTTATTAGATGGACCCCTGTGTAGGTCCCCCTTAAGTAGATAGCCCCTGTGTAGGTCCCCTATGTAGCAAATGCCCCCTGTGCAGTCCCTCTATCGTAGATGGCCCCCTGTGTAGTTCCCATATAGTAGATGGGACCCAACCTGTGTAGTTTTTTATGGATGGCCCTACTGTGTAGTTCTTTTATTGAAGATGGTCGCCTCCTGTGTAGTCTCCTATAGTAGAAGGCCTCCTGTGTAGTCCCCTTATTGTAGATGGTCCCCTCCCCCCACTGTGTAGTGCTCCTACTAGATGGCTCCCTCCTGTGTAGTCTGCCTATTATAGATGCCCCCATGTAGTTTCCTTTTTATAGATGTCCCCTTTCTGTGTAATCTCTCTATAATAGATGTCCTCCTGTGTAATATCCATATTATAGATCCCCCCCTCCTGTGTACTCCCTGTTACAGATGCCCCCTCCCCCCGCCCTGGTGTATTTTCTCAAAAGCAACCTCCTCTCCCAAAGCCATATACCAAAGCAATATTCATTGTTTCCTCTACCCCTGCAATTTTCTACACTGCAGAAATAAATATGCAAAATATAATGTAATTTATACTTCTTGTTAGACATTAATAAATAAGGAAGTGGGAATAAGCCATAAAAGTGGTGAAAAGGTGTGTATTAAAAAGAATAATTTTACCCTGACAGGGAATGAAAGCTTATGTTATAAAAATTAAATAAATAAATGTAAATTAATTAATTAAAAATAAAAAAGGAAAACCTATGTAGACATATACTATGTAGACATTATTAGAATTTTTTTAAAACAAGAACATCTTTTTTGCTACTTAGATTGGGGTGGGTTAGGGTGGGTTCACATTGAGGAATTCTCGCGGATAAACTCCGCCGGCTGTACGAGCTAACGAACGCACGCCTTTCCGCCGGCTCCATAGACACCATTCTATGGGCCAGCTGATTCCGCAATTGACATGTCAATTATTTCGGCAGAATGCGGAATCAGCTGGCCCATAGAATAGTGTCTATAGAGTCGGCGGAAAGGCGCGCGTCAATGAGCGCGTTCCGCAGAGTTTATCCGCGAGAATTCCTCAATGTGAACCCACCCATATGCGGAATCAGCCAGCCCATAGAATGGTGTCTATGGAGGCAGCGGAAAGGCGCGTCCGTGAGTTTATCCGCGAGAATTCCTCAATGTGAGCCCACCCTTAGTCAGGGTAGACTCCACTCTGGAGCATTGTTATGAGCGCTGCCACGTCATCTGGCCTGCCCCTTCTAATGATAATTGGTATTGATAATCATTGAATAATGAGGATATGATCTCACAGGTCAGTAAGCACACATGCACCTTCTGTCTGGAATCTTGTCACATCTTTCATGTCATGCTCATTAACCCCTTCAAGACAGAGCCCTTTGATGCACAAAAGTCCAGGTCAGATTAATGCATATAGCGCCATAGAGCTTTTATTTTTCCACCTACAGGGGTGGTTGAGGTGTCATTTTTGCGCTATGATCTCTTTATTAATAACATATTGGTGGAACAAAAAATTTTGATTGCTCTTTATTAATCTTTTGTGATATATAAATTAATAAAATCATCAATCCTGGTGCGTTTTTTTTCCCGTTTATGCCGTTCACTGTGCGCGAACAATAATGTTATATTTTAGTAGATCAGACATTCCGCACACTATGAAATATAATATGTTTATTTATTTATTTATATTTTTATTTTTATAATGCACAAGGGGGTCTTTAAAAACTTTTATTGGGAGGGGGTTTATAAGGTTTTTTTTAATACTTTTATAAAACTTTTTTTATTACTTTTTTTTTTTTACTGTTTTATCACTGTAAAATATGCAATCATTAGATTGCATATACTGATCTATACTATGCCATAGCATAGATCAGTGTTATCGTCGATCTAGCTGTAGAGCCTGCCTGAGAGCAGACTCAATACATGGATCGCCGAACTGACAGGACGAAGGTCAGGAGCTTACCCCCGCCTGTCGGGACATGCGATTGGGACCCCGATCCCGATCACTCAGTATCAGATGCTTGATCCGTCACTGAGCACCTTAAACGCTGTGATCACAGTAGATCATGGCATTTAAGGGGTTAGTTAGAGTCGGCTGCGGGATCATAGCTTACTCTCATTACTTCCAGGCCCCGGACATTGATGTGAGCGCCACCGCTCTCTCTGCAGCGCTCCCGCTCACATCAGGAAGCCCCTGTAGTCAGAAACGTATATATACATTCCTACTGCACGAGGTATGCGCAGTAGGAACGTATATATACATGTTACTGATGGGAAGGGGTTAAAGTAGGGTTTTTTCTAGTTTATACTTATGTTTGTTTGTCTTAACAAACCTACTCTGGAGAGTTATCAATGAGCAGGCAATTCTCGGTATTAAATCAGTATTAGGCTATGTTCACACTACGTAAAACTACGGCCGTTGTTGCCGATGGCAACAACGGCCATAGTTTTTGTGGGGTGAAACAATGCCTTAGTTTCAATGGGATCCCGGCCAGAGCGTACACACATCGTATACGCTCCAGCCGGGATCCCGAGCGTTCCGCAAATAACTGACAATTCAATGAATTGCGGCCGTAGGAAACCCTATCAGTTCACACTATAAAGCGAGCTGCTCCGGCCGCTCGCTCAATAGTGTGCAGGTGGAAGCTCTGATGCGGGCGTCACGACCCCGGCTGGGGTCACGGAGCGGCCGTCTGATACGTTGTGTGAACATAGTCTTAGTACTTATAAAGCCTTATTTGAAAGTCTGGGGAGATTCTTGTTTATTATGTATTAAAGGGAAACTATCAGCGGGCTAGACAAATCCAACCTGCTGATAGCCCCCTATAGTGGCCAGGATGCTGAGGAGGAAGGTAAGTAAGAAAGGGCAGGCCAAATGGCGAGGCAGTGCCCCTAAGGGTGCTTCGGAGCAGAGTTTACCCCGACTAAAAGCGCAGGACCAACACCGAGGAGGAAGGTAACACACATACCTTCCTCCTCAGCATTCTGTGCGCTATAGTTTCCCTTTAATACATAATAAACAAAAATCTCCGCAGACTTTGAATTAAGGCTTTATGAGTACTAATACTGATTTAATATCAAGGATTGTCTGCTCATTGATAACTCTCCAGAGTAGGTTTGTTAAATCCAACAAACATAAGTATAAACTAGAAAACCCCTACTTTAATGAGCATGACATCAAAGATGTGGCAAGATTCCAGACAGCAGGTGCATGTGTGCTTACTGACCTGTGAGATCATATCCAAATTTACTCAAGGGACATGGCAAGATGATCTCTTGATAAAATCTCAGGGCTTTGTTATAGTTATATTACATCCTTATTCAGAAGTTATACTGTGATGTATAGTGTAAAGGGAACTAAATGGTTACAAAAGTTTCATTTTTTCATCAAAAGATGGCAAAATAACATTTTAACTTTATTCTATTTATTCTTACAATTACATAGATACCATATATACATCTATCATGAGTAAAGTATCTGACGATTTTGTAAGAGATGCCCCGGTATACTGGTGGACAGTAAACTCAACTTCAGTTATCAGTGCCAGGCAGCAGCTGCCAAGGCTAATAAAATAATGGGATGCATCAAAAAAGGCATAGATGCTAAAGATGAGAACATAGTTTTGCCTCTTTATAAATCACTAGTCAGACCACACATGGAATACTGTGTACAGTTTTGGGCACCGGTATATAAGAAGGACACAGCTGAACTGGAGCAGGTGCAGAGGAGGGCGACCAAGGTCATTAAGGGAAAGGTGGGTTACAGTACCAGGACAGGTTATCAAGCTTGTGGTTATTTACGCTAGAAAAAAGACGTCTTAGGGGCGATCTGATCACAATGTACAAATATATGAATGGACAGTACAGAGATCTTTGTAGTGGTCTTTTTACTCCTAGGTCTGTAACCATGACAAGGGGGCATCCTCTACGTCTAGAGGAAAGAAGATTTCACCATCAGCATCGATTACTATTTAAGCAGTAAGACTAAGGAATCTCTGCCACATAATGTTGTCATGGCCGATTCATTAAATAAGTTCAAGGGAGGCCTGGATGCTTTTCTTGAACAATATAATATCACAAGTTATGGGCATTGGATTTCCGGTGATACGTTGATCCAGGGATTATTCTGATTGCCATTGGAGTAGGAAAGGAATTTTCTCCCTGTGATAGGGCAATTGTCATCTGCCTCATAGGGGTTTTTGCCTTCCCCTGGATTAACACAGTAGGGTTTCCTTAGGTTGAACCTGATGGACTCTTGTCTTCTTTCAACCTTATTTACTATGTTACTATGGAATATCTTAAAGATAATAATCTTATAACGCAGCACCAGCATGAGTTTATGAAGGATCACTCCTATCAGACTAATCTGATCAGCTTCTGAGGAGATCAGTTATGGACTGGACATGGGGGGGCTTGCGACATTGTGTATCTGGACTTTTCAAAAACATTTGATACTAGCAAGACTTTCAAGTTATATATGTGGGGGTGTTATCTTACATTTTATGCTTGAAAAAGAGATATTGTTCTTAAAATGTCGCACAGCATGTGAACATGGGCGATCCATCAAGTCACCTTTCTGGTGGACTGTATGAGCTCGGTATGAGTCTTGGATTATGAACTTTTCCTTCCTCGTTCATGCACTGTGGTGAAATGTTTGGTTGCTGTAAGATTGCAAGTTAAATAAAGAAAATATCTTTTTGTGTGTGCTTTACAAATTGAACATGGATTGTGAGGTTGGCGGGCCCCTTACACATTGAAAAGGAAGGTGGCAGTTGTATCTTTACTATATTGTATAATTTGATACTGTGCCACATGAAAGGTTGATCCAAAAAATGAGGATGTTGGGACTAGGGGAAGATATATATTAATTAGTAAGTAACTGGCTGAGTAATAGGTAGGGCGATTTTAGGTGTTCTACTGCCTGAGGCGAAGCCTGTAATGATTCCAGTTCTTCCCGGGATCTGGTGTCGTCAAGACCCAGCAGGAAGGGCTTGCCCAGGCCATGACTGCCACGGTGTCCTGCGTGGGTATTCCTAAGAAAAGGTTGTGATGTTTAGGAGCTGGAGCTGTAGGAAGCTGGTGGGGAACTGTGAACAATGATGCAGTGCTGCAGGGGCATGGGTAAGTTTAGATTCTTTATTATGTTCCCCTACCTCCCTGCCTGCACTAGATTTGCCATTTTGGGTGGACTTTTCCTTTAACTATGGTTACAAAATTAACAATTTAAAGCATTTTGACATGTAATATACGAAGTATATTCAAAAGTAATCAGTATGTAAACAGCACATGCTTGGTTAAATCCTTTAAGATGACATCACACACACATCATTATTTTAGTGTCCGTTCTTTTGAATGGATGTTAAAATAATGCACATGACTATTATTTTTGGACGTTGTCCACCAAACAGCATCTGTAAACAATAGCTGTTTACACAATGTAAAGTCATCCGGCAGCCGGCAGCAGTGAATGGCTAATTGATTTGCGGGCACACTTGTCGGTGCCCACAAGTCAGTTGTAAAAAAAAAAAAGAACATTCCTGCTGCCGATACAGAGGTACGCTGTTAAACGCAGTGTGAACATAGCCTTATGTCTACAATGTAATGTGTAATGTGTATTTTTTACATCTGCAGAAAAAACAATGATGAAAGAAAATCAAGGTTACAAAAGAGGTTTAGGTAAACGAAACAGGCGCAAGATCACAAGTGTGAAAAGAAAGTTAAACAAACAGAAAATCACATGTGTGACATTAAAACTACACATGTAATGTGCACTTCAATAAAGAAGGAATAATCATTATTAATCAATGGACAGTAAAGCCTAGAATACCTGACAGTGTTATACGAGTCCTCCAGGATTCCTGAAATCTGTGGGCTATCAAGTTTTATTATAATCCAGGTGCACTGAGCGAGGGCGCAGGAAAGTGTGATTGTGTAATTCAATCTTGTAATTTAGCAGATGTGATGACATCAGACTTGGTTTCAAATGCTAAAGATAAAAGGATCAGATGAACCTGTTATGACCTTACTGCCCTACAGGGTTAAGGAATATACAGATAAAGGCTTTCGCCTTAATGGGCTATTGAAAATAAAACCATCTTACTTTTCCACAAATAAAAACAGGTTCTTTCTTTATGACACTGCATGCTTAGTAAAACAAAGTGACAAGTGTTTAGTAGTTGGAAATGTGATTCAGACGTTATACATCCATTTAAATATGAGGATATGTAAGAGGTTGTGAACATAGAGATATACCAAAGGATCCTTATTTTAAGAAATATTAGAACACCTAATGTTGCTTAGTCCAGCTACATTTTTTCACTATTCAGCTCCTTAATATTACTCCTACACATGTGGATGTGATTGAGCAGGCGTCCATTCCTATTCTTGGTGACAAGAGATAGAAAAGACCTCCTGGTCCATAATATAGGGGGCTAATGGGATGCTATGACCTGCCATGCTTCGTCAGAACAGCCTGGCTGATCAGCACCCCCGCCGCCCCGATCGCCACCCTCGCCGCCCCGATCGCCATCCCCGCCACTCCTATCGCCACCCCCGCCGCCCTGATTGCCACCCCCGCCGCTCCAATAGCCCCCGCCGCCACGGCCACGAGCATACCTTACCTGCTCGGTGTAGCGGGTGTTCGAAATTCCTGGCTCCCCTCTTCAGTGCTGCCGTGCATTGATTGGCTGAAGAGGAGCTTTTTGAAATTCCCGTCTCCCCTCTTCAGCCAATCAATGCACGGCAGCACTTATTGGCTGAAGAGGAGCTGTTTGAAATTCCCAGCTCCCCTCTTCAGCCAATCAATGCACTGAAGAGGGGAGCCGGGAATTCCAATCACCCGCTACGCCGAGCAGTTAAGGTATGCTCGTGGCCGGGGTGGCGGGGGCGGCGATCGGAGCGGCGGGGGTGGCGTTCGAGCCGGCGGGGGTGGCGTTCGAGCCGACGGGGGGGGGGTTGCTGTAGGATGCTTGGCGCGGCTGTGGGCGAGGGGCAGGGCTGTGGACGGGGGGCCATGCTGCGGGCTTGAGACCTTGAAACGATCGCAAAACGATTTTTCCGGACGATATATCATACCGTCTAAACGCTGATCATTATTTAGAAAAAAAAAAGTTACTCCGACATCGTTAATCGTGCGATCAGGCCAATTATCGTCCCGTGTAAACGTAGCATTACGAAAATATGTTTTATTCATTAAATATTAATTAGTACAGGAAGCTCCATAAGCCGTTAATCCATATTGCCGGCAAAACAGCATTCTGTACTAATCATCACTTTACTTTAATGAAAACATCAAATGTTTCTTCTAATTATGTTATCACAATAGCATTATTAAAAGAAACATTTAGAATTATTTGTGCGCTCAGCTGATTGGCTGATCAGCTGAGCGCACATATAATTAGCGGGTCCGCAGCACAGTGACTTCATTGTGCTGCGGACCAGCAAAGAGGACACATCCGGGTGAGTATAGAGCTCTCCCCACCCCCTCCCCAGCACGGCACCCCTCCCAGCAAGGAAGGGGGGGTCACTTAACCCCTTCCTTGCTGGGATGGGTGCAGTCTGACATCAGTCTGGCCCCCAAGGGGTTAAGGGGGATGCAATACATCCTCCCTTAACCCCTTGGGGGCCAGACTGTAAGCAGCGATCTGTAAAGATGCTGCATACTGTAAGGAGCACAACACCGCACACAATGATGGGTGTTGTGCTCCTGTTTGTGTGTTTTTTGTGTGTTTCTCCCTTTTTGTTTTTCAGATATCGGTATCCTGGAGATTACGTCGGATTCCGTGGACTACGACGATGACCAGCGTTTTTTTTTTTTTTTAATAAAATGGTCAATGAGGGGTGTGGGGGTGTTTTTATTTGAATAAAAAAATGTTTTAACTTTTGTCTTCTCTTTATTTCTTTACTTTATAGACTTAGTAGTGGAAGCCGTCTAATAGGCGGAATCCATTACTAAGTTGGGGCCTAGTGTTAGCCGGTATAAAATGGCTAACACTAACCCCCCATTATTACCCCAGTACCCAATGCCACCAGGGGTAGTGGGAAGAGCCGGGTGCCAGTGGTCCCGGAGCGTCAAATTGGCGCTCCTGGACCGGGCGGCAGCAGGCTGGTAAGATTTAGGCTGGGGAGGGCCTAAACCAATGGCTCTTCCCACCCTGGTGTTACCAGGCTGCTGTTGTTTGGTTTTTAACCCGGCTGGTTATAAAAATAGGGGTGACCCTATGCGTTTTTTTTTTTTAAATAAATGAATAATTTAAAAAAAACCCATAGGGTCCCCCCTATTTTTATAACCAGCCGGGTTAAAAACCAAACGACAGCAGCCTGGTAACACCAGGGTGGGAAGAGCCATTGGTTTAGGCCCTCCCCAGCCTAAATCTTACCAGCCTGCTGCCGCCCGGTCCAGGAGCGCCAATTTTGACGCTCCGGGACCACTGGCACCCGGCTCTTCCCAGTACCCCTGGTGGCATTGGGTACTGGGGTAATAATGGGGGGTTAGTGTTAGCCATTTTATACCGGTTAACACTAGGCCCCAACTCAGTAATGGATTCCGTCTATTAGACGGCTTCCACTACTAAGTCTATAAAGTAAAGAAATAAAGACAAGACACAAGTTAAAAAATTTTTTTATTCAAATAAAAACACCCCCACACCCCTCATTGACCATTTTATAAAAAAAAAAAAAAAAAACGCTGGTCATCGACGTAGTCCACGGAATCCGACGTAATCCCCAGGATACCGATATCTGAAAAACAAAAAGGGAGAAACACACAAAAAACACACAAACAGGAGCACAACACCCATCATTGTGAACGGTGTTGTGCCCCTTACAGTATGCAGCATCTTTACAGATCGCTGCTTACAGTCTGGCCCCCAAGGGGTTAAGGGAGGATGTATTGCATCCCCCTTAACCCCTTGGGGGCCAGACTGATGTCAGACTGCACCCATCCCAGCAAGGAAGGGGTTAAGTGACCCCCCTTCCTTGCTGGGAGGGGTGCAGTGGTGGGGAGAGCTCTATACTCACCCTGATGTTGTCTCTTCACTGGTCCGCAGCACAATGAAGTCACTGTGCTGCGGACCCGCTAATTATATGTGCGCTCAACCAATCAGCCAATCAGCTGAGCGCACATATAATTCTAAATGTTTCTTCTAATAATGCTATTGTGATAACATAATTAGAAGAAACATTTGATGTTTTCATGAAAGTAAAGTGATGATTAGTACAGAATGCTCTTTTGCCGGCAATATGAATTAACGGCTTATGGAGCTTACTGTACTAATTAATATTTAATTGTTAAAACACATTTTCGTTGAAATAAATTCAGTTTCGTTATTCAATAATTTAATTCTAACGAATCCATCATTGTGCAATTAAATATACTGTCAAAAAATAATTATATATATAAATATACATTTATTTATATATATATATATTTATTTTAACAGTATATTTAATTGCAAAATGATGGATTAGTTTAAATTTAATTATTGAACAACGAAAGGGACTTTATTACAACGAAAATGTGTTTTATTATTTTAATATATTAACCATGAGAGACATCAGCATTACTGCAGAGGATCGCAAACCCCGGTAATAGCAATTCATGTAAACTGTTTCCCTGCTTTCCCAGATGCATTACAGAGGTGTTTTCATCACTTTCTTAAGATTTTATTTGTTATTTTTAGTTGAACCAGATTTCCAAGTAAATGACCGTATGTTTTGAGCCGCATGTCTATTTTTTCCCACGGCCGTAGTTTCATCCGCACATTTACAGCCGCATAAAAAATACAGCCGCACAGTTACATAGTGTGAACCTAGCCTCAATAGGAGAATCTCTTCTTGTCATCCTTGAAATTTTTTCTACCACCTGCTTCTCAGTTTTACATAGTACAATGTTCTTCATGTAGCTTAGTCTTCTGTGCTGCCTGTGGACCAATATTTCTATTGATTTTATCTCGAATTTACCTCTAGCCCAATGCAAACAATGCTGAGAAATCAACAGACAAACAAAGCTTGGTCCTATCATTGCCCATATTAGTTTAAGTTAATAGTCAACCAAGAATATCAGTCTTATAGTATTCTTCTTTAAACTAGAACCGTCCTTAATTATGGTCTTTAATGTTCCTCAAACACATAAACCAATAAACTTGCAGCCTTCGGCTTCCTTCCATTTCAAACAGCTTCCATATTGCTACATTAATGTTACTGCTTTTCTGCTTTTCCAATTTTGAGTTTCATAAGATTCTTGACTTCAAGCTTCTTCAGGGCAAGCTCTATTATTATTGAATTATAAATTTATTATTACTAGTAATTATTATTAATTATGAATATATGGAAATGTTACAGTCCAGAACAGGTATCATGACTACCAGAGTAAGATGTCCATACTTATGCTTGATTGACATTTATCTCTGGAATGTAAAAAATCTCCTGGAAGGGGTTAACATACAGTAGTTTGTGCACCTTCATTTGTCATGATGTCATTGCTTCTACTACTTCTGTTATTTAACCTCAGCTCCTATTATGGCCACATTACGTATTTTTATGCCAATATTGCCTTGCTCTGTCCTCAAATTTACTTATTGCTTTTTCTGTATTTTCTTGTTTTGACTCCTGGCCTGAACTTAAGAAGTACCTGTAATTAGAAGAAAACTTTTGAAAGTTGCATGCAGACGTAAAGGAGTTCCCAGAGGTACTGAGCTATGTTCACGCTAAGAAAAAAAGAAGAGAAAAGGCACCCGCCTCTCCTTTTTAACCGGTACGTGACAGGGATGACACGGGCGCAAGAGATGTGCCCGTGTCATCCGCAGGGGTCTGGTGATCAGTGATAGCAGGGCACCCGCCGCAACTGCTGAGAACCAGGCAGTTAACCCTATAGGTGCTGCGATCAGTGCGATCGCAGCACCTATAGTGTTGCAAGAAGTGAGGATCCTCCCTTTGTTCCCCATCAGGGCCGTACGGTGAGATCGAGGAAGCCTCCTGAGTCTGATCAGCTTTGCCTATTACAGGCATTATGCATCAGCACTGCAATTTAATATGCCTGTAATCAAGCAATTACATAGTGAAGTCTCCATGGTGGGACAATAAAAAAATAAAATAAAAAATAAAATATTAATAATAAAGTTAAGCTCATATATAATTCCCATAGCCCCCAATACAATAATAAATGTTATAAAAATAATAAAAATAAAAAAATACACATATTTAGTTTTGCCGAAATATTTTGTGATCGCAGAAAATTTAAAATGAGAAAAATACAAATTTTGTAGTTTTTTTCATGAAAAAAATTAGCATTTTTCACAAATTTTTTTTTAGATCCGCCAAAATTTACCACTAACCTCAAGTACAATATGTCGCAAAAAAAACATGAAGTGAAACAGGTTGGATTTAAAAAATGGAAGGTAAAAATCTGTCCGATCCTGAAGGGGTTGAAATGACGTTTGTTATTGCCACATTTTTTATTGACCTCAATGAAATGCATTAAAATTAATGGAAGGACGGCCGTCCAGTGCACACAGTGTATTAAATAATGGACTTTGTTTGCGCGGACATAAAATAAAGGTCATGACAATTGACCTTCATTGAAACAGTTTTACTTTTTTCACCGTCCTTTCACCGTCTTTACTAATAAATTCAATGGAAGTTTAAATTAAAGACACAACCAAAGGGCAATCAGTCCACCTGAACTAAAATAATGTACCAACAGCCATCATCACAGTGAGGGGTGGTTAAACAGCGAAATGACTCATGTCATTTTAAACTCAAAATAATGTCATTTAAAAAAATAAAAGAACGGAAAGAAAAAAATGCCATGTGAACATAGCCCACTTTTTGCTTTTTCCTTTACTCTGCAGTGAAACTCATCCCAAACCATCTCAACTGGGTTTAGGTCAGTGACTGTGAAGGCCGTGTCATGTGATGTAGTACTCCATCAGTCTCCTTCTTAGTCAAATAGCCCTTACATAGTCTGAAGTTGGAAAACAAATGATGATCTCAATAAGCACAAACTTGATGTATAGCATCTCCCTGGCAAATGCTCCTGCAGCCATGCTGGTTAAATGTGCTTTGAATTTTAATTTATTTCATTTCGACCACAACTAAAGATAAATAACAGTAATCAAAATAACCATTACACAAAGCATATTTCAAATTAAAAAATTATCTTCTATAATGTTTAATACTTAGTCTGTATCATTGTTATTCATTAGGTACATTAGGTGATCGAATCTTAACAACAAAACACTTTAAGGGTGCCTTCACACCTACCGGATCCACAGCGGATCTCACTTTTGTGAATTTGGAGCGAGATCCACTGCGGATCCGGTACGATTCACCCTAATGATAGCACATACCCGCAGCGGGATTGACATCCTGCTGTGAGTATGAGCTTTAACCCCCTGATGCCCGCAGCCCCGCCGCATCCCCGCCTCCTGCAGCTCCACCGCTGCCCCCATCAGCCCCGGCGACTGCATCCCCAATCGCCGCCCGCACGCATCCTCGATCAACGCCCGCATCCCCCATCATCTCTGCAGCCCATCTGCATTCCCAATCATCCCTGCAGCCGGCACGCATCCCCGATCGCCGCCTGCAGCCCCCCGCATCATCCCTGCAGCCCGCCGGCCGCCGCCGAGATCATACCTTACCTGCTCCTCGGCGCAGCTGCTGGGATGATGCGGGTGGGCTGCGGGGATGACCTGGGATGTGTGATGGCTGCAGGGATGATGGGGGATGCGGGCGGCGATCGGGAATGCGTGATGTCTGCAGGGATGATGGGGGATGCGGGCGGCGATCGGGGATGCGGGCGCCGGGGCTGATGGGGAAAGCAGTGGAGCTGCAGGAGGCGGGGATGCAGCGGGGCTGCGGCCATCAGGGGGTTAAAGCTCATACTCACAGCGGGATGTCAAATACATTTCTAAGTACATAGATCCATGTGGCCATGGATTAAAGGATGCTTACAATTATGTCAAGTATATACTTTCTAATGATCTAATTAACATACTACTGTATGTGCATACAAGAATCTAATATTGAGCATAGTATCAGTACAGTGGAGGAGAATATGTTAGCATCATACAGTATACTATGGCTATGTTCACACTACGTATATTTGAGGCTGTATATTTGAGGCTGTATAGCAACCAAAACAAGGAGTGGATTGAAAACACAGAAAGGCTCTGTTCACATCATGTTGTAATTGAGTGGATGGCCGTCATTTAATGGCAAATATGTGCTGTTATTTTAAAACAACAGCTGTTGTATTGAAATAATGGAAGTTATTTACCGTTATATGGCGGCCATCCAATCAATTACAACATTATGTGAACAGAGCCTTTCTGTGTTTTCAATTCACTCCTGGTTTTGGTTGCTATGAGAACCTAACATGAGGACCAAATACAGCCTCAAATATACATAGTGTGAACCCAGCCTTACTGAAAATACTGCCTCTTACTGAATCCATAGGGAATCAAGTGAGCCAATGTGTGCAAGTGATTCCCCTTAGACACATTAAAAACAATTAAACCTCTTCTGAATGTCGTTTCTTAAGTGAGAATTGCTTACAACTTCACGTCCACTAGGGCATCCTTGATCCCCTAATTTAAATGAGACTGTCAAAGTGAAGGACAGATGTTTTATACTTAAGTATTGTCTGCTTTCTAGTGATGAGCGAGTACTAAAATGCTTGAGTGCTCGTTAATCGAGACGAATATCTCCCGATACTCAAGTGCTCGTTTCGAGTAACGAACCCCATTGAAGTCAATGGGAAACTCGAGCATTTTTCAGGGGACCCAAGTTCGGTAGAGGGAGGGTCGTGTGAAAACCTTTCAGAAAATGATGGAAACACCACGGAAATGAACAGGAAACAGCAGGGGCAGCATGTATGGATGCCTCTGAGGCTGCCTAATCGCACCATTATGCCAAATTCTGGGCAACAGCCTGGTTAAAACAGAAGTAGGCATATGAACCACCCAAAAACTCAGCCTGACACAGCATGGCAGTGAGAACACTGGGAACCATTAAAACAGAGGTAACATACTAGCAAATATACTAGTGATCCCACTAGTTTTTGGGGGACTGTGGGATACAATCTGTTTGTGGCTGCACCTATACACTCTGTGATACCCCCTTTACGCTGTGCAAGCAGTAGTGAACTTAGAAATGCCTTGTGTGAGAAATACAGAAATCAGAAAATATACTAGTGGTCCCACTAGTTTTTGGGAGGCTGTGATATACAATCTGGTGATGTCTGCACCAGGGGGCTGTGGGATACAATCTGTTGGTGGCTGCACCTATACACACTCTGTGACACCCCGTTTACACTGAACAAGCAGTAGTGAACTTAAATATGCCTTGCGTAAGAAATACAGAAATCAGAAAATATAGTAGAAGGCCCACTAGTGTTTAGGGGGCTGTGGGATACAATCTGTTGGTGGCTGCACCTATATACACTCTATGACACCCCCTTTACACTGTGGAAGCAGTAGTGAACTTAAATATGCCTTGTGTAAGAAATACAGAAATCAGAAAATATAAGAGAGATCCCAATAAAATAGTACTGAGCACTTCTTAGGGGTCTGTGTTCAAAACCTAATGTTCCCTTTCTGCCAACAGCCGATCACCTTAGTGTGCTGGTGAAATCGTGGTAGCTGCACTGCAAGTCCCAGCCAGCAGTCTGTAGTAATACAGTTTAAAAATTATTTGAAGCCCTTACAACGGCTGTTTGGTTGTTTCGCTAGTATTCCCTGCCTACTGAAACGCTAATTCCCTCCCTAGCGCTCTCCCTGACCAGCAGCAGCTCTGTCCCTAATCACTTCCAGCATGCATGTGAGCCGAGCCTCGGCAGCCGAGATTTTTATATGACAGGGTCATCTGATCTGGCCAACCAATCGCTGCTATCGACATGTATGGGTCCCATCCTGATCACAGGATGTACCAAAGAGTGTCCTGCACGTTTATTGGCTGAGAAAAAGCGCCGAAACTTACAGGAAACGGATGATGAGATTTTCTTGAGTATCGCGAAATGCTCGTCCGGGTAACGAGTACCAACAAGTACCCTAATACTCGAACGAGTACCAAGCTTGGACGAGCATGTTCGCTCATCACTTGTGCTTTCCCTTTAGTAATAAATTAGATGCAATTGTCATAAGGTGACTGGAATTGGTTGACAGATTATAAAAAGATGCACCAATATCATAAAACATTCAGTCATAGAAATGAGACAGGCAATGTGCATGATTCCGGTGTAACAATGAAGGGTTCTTAATGATCCTAATGAACAAATCAATACCTGGCAGCCAAGTCATTTAGAGAATAAATAAAAGATTTATTGCAGTGTAAATGTATGGGAGTATAAAGTATGAAAAGAATTTCCAGCATCTCGGTACAGTCCAAAAACGTTATTGAAGCTTCACATAAAATCCAGAAATTTAGACTGCTTACGTGTTTCAATTGCACGCAGTTTGTGGATTTTATGTAAAGCTTTAATAAAGTTTTTGGACTGTACTGAGATGCTGGAAATTCTGCGGTGAACTCACACTGTCCTTGCATTGAGAGGAGCGTATTCAGGACTGGTGAGATACCACCTGGCTAAGTATACTACTTATAAAATATGAAAGACGACGTATAAACAGCACAATTAAAATAAACTAGTAGAAACAAATTATTTATCTTTAATTCTGAGGTGTCAAATCATTTGGGTCAGAATACTGTAATGCCATCAGGAGAAAGTCTAGTAGGGCATTGTTGCTCCTAATGTCATATTAGGGTAGAATCAAAGTTATGATCCCTGGTGATACATCGATCCAGGGATTATTCTGATTACCATTGGAGTCGGGAAGGAGTTTTTCCCCAGTGATGAGGCTACTGTCGTCTGCCTCACGAGGGTTTTTTGCCTTCCCCTGGATCAACACAGTAGGGTTTCCCTAGGTTGAACCTGATAGACTCTTGTCTTCATTCAACCTTATTAACTATGTTACTATTTAAAACTTTTTTAAATTGTTCTCTATCTAACATACTCAAAGCCTGAAAAACAATAGTCTGTGGTCTGATTAAATTAATGCCTTAATTCTAAGGAAGCCAGGTACTGCTCATTACCTGCCCCAAACCATCCCTATGGCGAGGCATGGTTGTGGCAGCATCATGCTGCAAGGAAATTTTTCTGTCCCTGGGACAAAGAGACTAATCAGTGTTGAGGGAAAGCTAGCTGAAGCAAAGGACAAAAAAGTCGTAATCCTTATGAGAACCAATCTGCTTTGGCCCTAAGTTTCATCCTTCAAGACAATGGCCCTAAGCACACAGCCAATACAACACAGAAGTGCCTTAGGGACAACTCTGTGAATGTAACTTAAAGTGACACTGTCACCCCCTTTGTGCATTTTGACATCTCTACACAGGTGTAAAAGGTAAATTTAGCATTTTTCATACCCTATTTCATATCATATGTCATAGTGCTTGTTCAAGTAAAAAGTGTCCTTTTATCAACTGCAGATTGTATTAAGTGGGCGTGACCTCGCGGCACTAGTGCCACTTAGCCCCGCCCCCTTGACGCCCATTGGTTGGTCTTGACCTTTCGGCCAACCTGTTCCAATGGCCAGCGAGGGGGCGGGGCCAACTGTGTCATTGTGGGCGAGGCTAAGTGGCGCTAATGCCGCGAGGCCAGCCCACTTAACACAGTTTGCAGTTGATAAAAGATGACTTTTTACTTGAACAAGCACCATGACGTATGATATAAAAGAAGGTATGAAAACCACTAAATTTACCCTTTACATCTGTGTAGAGATGTCAGAATGCAAAAAGGAGGTGGCAGTGTCACTTTAAGTGACCCAGCTAGAACCCTGACTTCAACCCAATCGAACAACTCTGGAGAAATAACACAGCACAATCCAATTATGAACCCATATACTTCAAAATAAAATCCTGATTTAAATAATCTTAAAATTGGGTTAATAAGCAATGAGCACAACACGTTTCATGCTACAATGGCAGTTCATTATTTTTTTTAAACTGTGGTAGTGATAGAAGGAGGATTTGGGGACAATTTCCAGACGTGTAAAAAAAAAAAAAAAAAAAAAAAATATATATATATATATATATATATATATATATATATACTGTATATATATACAAAAAAGAAATATGTCAAAAATTCAGCTCAAAAATGGATTGGCTCTCTGTTATTTAGACAAAGTCACATGACCTAAGTGAGCTGTTTTACAAGCCTTGCATGTCAGGGAATCTGACAGGAGAAAACGTATGCATCGGAAAGATACACTAGGAGAGATGATAGGGACAGGGGCGGGCTGGGGCAGGGTGGCATATGCCCCTAGGCTGGTTCCCCCCTTCCCCCCCCCCCCCCTACGTACACTTAAGGGTTGCATGTTAATGCTGCTATGCCACTTTAAGGCTCTGCTCTTACACTTCCCTTTAATCATTGGTGGAGCAGGCAGCCTGCTCCATTAGGGAGTAAACAGAAGAACACTGCTCCATGAAAGAATATGAAGGAGGGAGAAGAGAACGCCTGCTGGGAGAAGAGCTGCCCACTGCCATGACTGGTATCTGGGAAGGGGATCTGGGGGGGTTAAAGTATAGTATTAGGGGTCTTGGGGGGTTACAGTGTAGTATTAGTGTCTGTAAGACACCAATACAATACAGTAGCCTCGGACTGGCTGGAGCAGGGGACACTCACCTCCCTGTCCCATCAGCCAGCGTCTGCTCTGTGATTTAGGCAGTATGATTAGCACTACCTGCATCTCTTTGCTCTTGCCAGACCTGACAAGAGGAGGCCAGAACAGCAGAGCAGCACGGGACCAGCTAGTGAGTATATTGGGAAAGGGGCATTGTGCTTTGTTCTGCAAAAGTGACTCCAGTTATTGAAGAACTACAACTCCTATTGTACCCTAGTGGCAGAACATGATAGGAGTTGTAGTTTGGTAACAGCTGAGGAGCCACTTGTTAGGAAGCAATGATTTAGGAGTACAATTTATTTAGTAGTGTTCTCCAACATGTGACTCATCAGTGCAAACACTGCAACTCCTATCATGTCCTTCTGGCAGGAGATAATGGGATTGTAGTTAAGGAACAGCAGGAGGGTAACATGTTGATGAACACCACACTAAATAAACTGTACCCCTAAATGATTGCTTCTTAACAGTGGCTCCTCAACTGTTGCCAAACTACAACTCTTATCATGTTATGCACCAGGATACAATGGGAGTTGTAGTTTTGCCACTGGAAGGGAAACGATAATTTAGGAGGACAGTTTATTTAGTATAGTGCTCTCCAACATGTGACCCTCCAGTCGCTACAAGACTAAAACTCCCATCATGTCCTGCTGACATAATGGAGGTTGCAGTTTAGGAACAGCTGAGTAGCCACTGGTTGGAAAACAATGATTTAGGGGGTCAGTGGCACAGTACATTAGAGGGGACAGTGGTACAGTACATTAGAGAGGACAGTGGTACAGTACATTAGAGAGGACAGTGGCACAGTGCATTAGAGAGGACAGTGGTACAGTACATTAGAGAGGACAGCGGCACAGTACTTTAGAGGAGACAGTGGTACAGTACATTAGATGGGACAGTGGCAAAGTACATTAGAGGGACAGTGGCACAGTACATTAGAGGGGACAGTGGTACAGTACATTAGAGGACAGTAGTACAGTACATTAGAGGACAGTAGTACAGTACATTAGAGGACAGCAGTACAGTACATTAGAGAGGACACTGGCACAGTACATTAGAGAGGACAGTGGTACAGTACATTAGAGAGGACAGGAAGGGTACAGACTAGGGATGGTCCAAACCTGCCAAGGTTCGGGTTCGTATAAACCCAAAAGCTCGGCAGCATATTCCGGCTGTCTTCCCGCTCCGTGGAGCGGGCGGATCCAGCGGGAGTAACGCCTGGAAAACTGGGTTACAGCCTATGGCTATGGCTGTATCCCAGTTTCAAGGCGGTCCTCGCGCTGGATCTGCCCGCTCCACAGAGAGGGCAGACAGCGGGAATCATTACCGGTTCGGACCATCCCTAGTACAGACCACTCCAAGCCCGTAACACGTGCCACAGTGGTACAGCAGCACCTGCCCTTGCAAGTCCCATCTACCACACCTGGTTCACAACACTAGTAATCCAGAACAACAGACCAGTCAGAAGTGGAAAACATTATAAGCCAACTATCCTTTTATTACTATGACCATCTGGGATTTTTTCCCTGCAGTGACATGGCGCTCAGCCAATCACTGGCCGAAACGAAACATTGCCAAGGGCAGCGATTGGCTGAGTGGTCTGTCACTGTAGTGATGGGTTTTGAAATGTCATCAGCGGCTGCAGTCAGCAGAGAATCCCACAGACAAGGCTAGAGGACACCAGGGGAGTGTGGACAAGTAAGTAGATATTAATTATTTTATACACCCAATCAGCCGTTGGCTATGTATCAGCTATTACACGGAGCAATGAGTGGCTGGTGCATGATAATTTTACAACATGTTGAAAGACAAAGGTCAACCGATAAGCGGCTCCTCGGGTGATTGTTGTCTTTATTACATGAGGCGATATCTGTGCGATTCTGCCTAATTTTGTAGATATTTGCCTCAAGTAATAGAGCCCTAAGCTCGTCATTGAGAACTCTGTGTAATTTCTATCTAATTAGAGCTGGCACAATTACACAACCTGGATGTTTAACCAGACAAGCTGAGTAAAAGTCATTGCTATGAAGATAAAAAGGGGGCGCCAATTGAGGGTTCGTCTACCACAGTAGTACAACGTAACTTTTTAAATTTCATGTAAAGTTTAAAATAAAATACTTCCAGGTTTATTGAGTATTGTATTACACAATCATGTGGCATTTGTAACACATAGATGCTCTATAGCTTAGTAAAAACATTGTAGTCATTTTAACACTGACATTGATATAATTTTTACAGCACTCCAAGCCATATGGTGCTAGAAGTCAGGTCACTCCGGAAAGTCTTTTTACACTTCACTCTTACCTGTAACTGATCCCTTCACAGCAAATGTTCTTTTTATGTAATATTTAATGCATATCAAATGTTGTCCAACTTGCATTGGACCACTTATATGAATCCTCTAGTAATCCACACAGTTCTTTAAGAGCCAACAAAACATATTTTATGTCTTAACCAACACACAATTTGCCAGTATTACCTGTCTGGCATCACTGCAATGTCCTATAATAATGATTGTTTTTCTATCTCTGTCAACTAAGTTTACTGTAATCAGTTAAGGAAAGTTGTTATGTAGGTCATGTTATTGAGGGGTTTTGTATGGTTTTAGCTTCCAAAAACCTTTGTTACATTGTGCGTGTGGTACAATGTGAAACCCATAACTTTTTAATTTTTCAATTGATATAGTCATATATGGGCAGGTAGAAGGTCTTTGGCAGTTCTATAAACAATGATTAGATTGGTGTTCATGTTAGCACATTTTTGCACAATTCAGTTCCTATGTGCAGGGAGGGCAGGGAGTTAATGGACACAGGTTAGGATTGAAACAGATAGACAAACTGAAGATGAACAACACTAAAAAATAGCCAGTGGTAAATAAATCTTGAGCACTATCTGGATCATGGGAAGTGTCAGACATTGGATTATCAGTGGTTGCAGAAGTTGGATGCAGCCCCTGGGAGTCCTGAAAAACATGGTTATAGCCTATGGCTATATCCATGTTTTCCAGGCAGTCTTAGGGTTGTATCCAACTTTTGCAATCATCGGTAATTAAATGCCTCATGTTCGGGTTCGGACAAACCTAAGCGTGCCCAAGATCCACTCACCTCTAGCCAAAAGTCAAATCTTTGTAGAAGAGCAAAAGAAAATTAACATCTAAAATAGCAATGAGACAAAACAAGGAATAAACCAGGACAGCATGTCCAGTCAAAATCAGAAAGATTCAGCCAAGATTATGGTTTCAAGAAAGCTGATTATTAAGGATACAAAAGCTAATGAGGCAACTGAGATCAATCGCAGGCACTATAGAGCTGCTCCACTTGTGTTTTTTTTTCCTCTGGAGCAAGTTGTATCTGTTTGTTGTCTAGCTTATTCAGAAAGTTTATGGTTTAGCTCAGCATTAGTATGCAATCCAGCTTGGTTCCTGCTAGTTTAAATGATTGTTAGGGGGAGTAAGTCTTGAGGGGTGGTGACTCAGAAGCCACATGGTACAATTGTACAAGACCTGGCCATAAACTCCATTTGGTTGTTACGGCCGCCGCGGCGTCCCGTGCTCCGGGCCGCCGCCGCGACTCCCCACTGCCCCATGCAGCAGCCGGTGTCCGTAGGCAGGGACCCGGCGCTGCTGTCACTTCGGCCCCGGGGGGCGCCTTACCTCTCCACGCTCCTGTCCGTCGCTGTGCCGGCCGGCGCACGCGTCCCCGCCTCCTAGGGCGCGCGCGCGCCGGCTGTCTCAGATTTAAAGGGGCAGTGCGTCCCTAATTGGTTAGTTGCACCAATCACTCCCCTATAAATCCCAGCATGCCCTGTCCCTTGTGTTGGAGCCTCTACATGCTTCCCATAGCGTTTGGCCCAGCTCCCTGTTGTTCCTGATTCCTGTCCGCTACCTGGTCCCCAGTCCTTGTTCCTGATTCCTGCCCGTTACCTGGTCCCTAGTCCTTGTTCCTGGTTCCTGCTTCCCCGTTACTCTATTGCTCCTGTCTTCAGCCTGTCTCCTGCGGTCACGACTACAGATCTCTGCCACTACCATCTCCTGCTTACTGCTCCTGCCACGCCTCGCCTGCCATCACCAGCAACCAAGCCAGGGGTAGCGACCTGGGGGTCGCCTGCCACAGCAAGTCCATCCCGCCTTGCGGCGGGCTCTGGTGAAAACCAGCGGCCCCTTAGACTCCGCTCCCTGGTGAGGTTAGTGCCATCGCTGGTGACGGTCCAGTGGATCCACTACTCCAGGCGTTACATTGGTCCTATTTTTTTTCTAAGGGGCCCCTTGTGCAATTTATCCCCAAATGGTTTGAGCTCTTATCTCTTTCTTCCATTTCCTTTGTTAAAATGGGGGCACCAGGTTGAGCTAATGGTCAGAATCCTCATTAGAATTTCACAGGGAAGAAGGCTAGTACTCTCCTCGCTCCTCCACATAGACCACCCCTATACAGTCAGTAGAGAAGCTGGATTAGAGCAAGAACCCCATATCTTTTCTTGAAGGCTCCTAGCTATGTGTGTGCATGTGCATGCCTATGTTGTCTGCTCTTAGCCACATCTGGTACTGTCTGTTTCAATATTGAAACATAGGAAAACATTATAAAACTGTGTACATATGACAAATTTAATTGATGCACTTGCTGCACAACAGCCAAACACAGGCACTGACAGAACTTCCATGGGACACTGCAGATAACAATTACAGCATTTTAGTTTTTTTTTTTGTTTTTTTTTGTTTTTTTTTGTAGTTTACTGTCTAGTAAGTGTAACAAGTTAACTTTACTGAAGAGAGGGGTGGAAACTATTTTCATTAATTTGTATCAACTTAAAGGGGTACTCCACTTAAGAAAAACTTAACCCTGGGGTTCAATCCTCACCTATAATCTAAGCTTTTTTGTAATAGGTTTCTATTAAATAAGTTGGGCTGTTTGTCTGCAGCATGTGCTGGCTTCTACCCCGAAGCTGCAGAAAATCCTCACTTTCTGGTCCACTCTGTCTCCACTTCTCCATGTATCTTCTGAGCCCAAGTCACATGATCTCTGTCTCTTTTGTTGCCACGCAAAGTGTAACACCTCTTCTGTAACCCTGTCCACTACTGACATCCCACCAATCAGTAAGCATCTGGCCAATGGGCAAGTTAATAACAGAACAGTGACAGTCTCTTGAGCAGTACAGGGGAAAGGAAACATAGTTACTTCAATCTCTCTTTTTATCCTAGATAGATAGATAGATAGATAGATAGATAGATCTGTGTAACTATGTAACTCAGGAATGGAGACAGCTAGAAAGATGGATAATGGAACAAAGTTTTTATGTCTTGGGTTAAATACCCCTTTAAGGGTCTTTTACACAGGCCGATTAACAGCCAGGAGCATCGCTAGAAATGTGTAAAAGTGTAAAACTGACAGCAAAACGTCTAAAAGTGACAGCCATCAGCCGAAGGCTTGGTAAACTATCGATTATCGGCTGATCTGTTTAGAACTTTCTGTAAAACTAATCTTAATTTTATTTGTGTAAACAGGGTTTGTGCAGCCAATAATAATAAAAGGAAACGGATAGCACACCGTTATATATATGCTGTCCATTTCCAGATCACAAGCAGTCTATACTTACCAGCCATGCTGCTTGTTATCCGGTATCTGGCCTCTCCAGTCCTCTGACTGCTGGCTGTACTTTCAGGTTGCCACCTCCTCTGGAATGATTGACAGCTGGAGGAGGTGGAGCCTTAAGATAGAAAGGGAGGCAAGAGAACTGGAGACGCCAGATGCTGGATCACAAGCAGTGTGGCTGGTAAGTATACACTGCTTGTGATCTAGAAACTAACAGCACAGCTATATACATATGTGTGCTGTCAGTTTCCAGGGCTGCATGAACAATGTAGGGATTGTCTGTGCAGTCGAGGTGCTTAATTTCTTGTGCTATGTAAAGGCACAGCAAATAAGCACCGTCTCTATCTAAAATGATTTCTTAATTGTACTTTTCTTCTCTTTCTCCTGAGTGACTGCATAGTAGCTTTAACCGGGCTTTGTAGCCTGCTGCCTGCTAGTCTATGGGTTGTAAATATATGTATATAGTTCACTTAATTACACACTGGTGTGACTTATTATTCTGTGTAAATTATTTTGTTTCTTTTGCAGAAGGACCTTGACCCTGAGCTTCTATCACATAATGGTGTGTATATGTTATTTATGTTGTAAAATAAGTATTTCAGTAATAGTGTTTGTTACTTTTCTTCTTGCAGGAGAATCCATACTAGCATTTATGGCACCCTCGGGAGTTATTTTTTCAAATTTTATGGGTTTATATCTGTGTACTCTATGTGCAGATATATTTTCTTATTGTTTTTGTATGTGTAACTGTTTTAGGCTATTAAATAAAGCCTTGATGTATAAATCCATCTGCTGTGTTCTCTAGTTGCCTGTGAGGTTAGCAGTTTGTATAGTAAGGATTGGTTTCGTTGAGGCACAAAGGTTTTACCAGTGAACACCACACTGCAGGTATGTGTAATGAAGGGTTGGACTGGGATGCCTTGTAGGAGACAGTAGCTATTGTAGGGTATAGGAACCCTAGTTCCATGGGTCAAAGGGTGTGTATTACATGCCTCTAAAGCAGAACGCTAGAGGCTTAGAGACTTTTCTGTTGAAACCACATTGATCTTAGCAGAAACACAGGCAAGTTTCTGCCTCTTTGTGAGATGCATTATGATGCACTATAATTCTGTGATTTATATGTTCATTCCTGTAAATAACAAGCAGAAGAGTTTCTTGCAAATAAAGCTGTAATCAGTTCTGTATTCAAGTTTTCTGTAATCTTCCTGTGCCATCTTCTCCAGCAAGAAAGTCATCACCTGGCCCCTTTGTTATACCAGGGCAAGCCTACAGAAATTACCTATCACACCCTTCCTGCAGGTTAAGAAGAGCTTCCTTACAGGAGTGAAGACCGCGTGTGAGACACATCAACTTTTTAGCCTGACAAAATGTTATGCATTTTAAGAATTATGCCTCCTTTAGGCTGTGTTCACACTAAGTAAATTAACGGCCGGTGTATTCACCCGGCCGGACGTGTGCGCCTGAAACTACGGCCGTAGAAATATGGCCATACGGTCTAGTCGTGAAACTACGACCGTTGTATAATTTTGCTTCCTAGCTTGTTTCTGAGCGGGATGAAACAAGTCATTTATTTGGAATACTGCGCCCAGCCCAATAAACTACACAGAAATTTTTTTATTTCAAAATCAAGTTTAATTTTGCAGAAAGAAATATTCCATGCGCGGCCGCATTAAAATCAACGCCCGTAGTTGGAACATTACCGGGCGGAAATAAATGATATGTTCATTTTTCACGGAGCAGTGAAAACAACGGCCGTTGTCTCATATGTAGTGTGCATTGTACCACCGTAGTTCGTATATATTGCAGCCAAGGCATAAACCTCAAAACTACGGCCGTAGTTTTGCGGTTTGGACTACGGCCGTAATTTTACGTTGTGTGAACATAGCCTTAAAGTACAAAGCCATTTGCTTTGCAGTTAATATGAGTCCTGAAACCAGACCCCATTGCTATGCATTGCTGCTTAATGTATGGCCACGAGGAAATGAGTACCCATATGATGGGTACTAAATAGCTGCTAAATAAGATTAAAATTGTTTATCAGCAGGGAATAATTACAGTATTTTGTTCACATTTACATGGTACCAGTATGGTCCCGGTTTTGTTTGTATTGCATTACTTTGCTATGTTCACATGAAGGTTTGTCTTTCTCTTTTTTATTTTTTTTAAATGACTTCCATTATTTTGAGTTTTGGATGCCCGCCATTACAATGATGGCTGTTGGTACATTTTTGTAGTTTAGGTGGGCTGATTGGCCTTTGGGTATGCCTTAATAGAACTAAAAAATAACGCCCGTAGTTTGCAAAAGACACCTGAAAATAAATGTCATGATCATTATTTTGAAGTCCATGCAAACAACGTTCGTTATTTAATACACTATGTGCATTGGGCAGCCGTCATTCCATTGACTTCAGTGCATTCCATGGGCCATCATAACTATATAGAACATTGTAAACTAAGCATAGCTGTGGATTTGAGTTGCTATGTTATAGAATAATCAATATTCTCCTTTAATAACTGGTGTAAATATGCAGGATGGGTCAAATGTTTTCCTAGCACCTAATATGGACTAATATTGATTCTTACAAAATAATTATTATTCAGTATTTGAAATCAGTGCAAAATGTCTGCTGTAATAGGTTTACAGAGAAAGATAATAAGATTTACTTGACACTAGGGTCAAAACATCTGAAGGGACCTTTTGAAACTGACTAGTAATTATCAAGCCAATGTTAACACATGTCTGAGGGAAGCAGACTCATGACATTAAGATTTCTTAGTTTTCTCTGCAATACCAAGGAAAGAAATATTATTCTCTTCATACTTTTTTTTTTTTTTTTGGCAGGTATACCAGCATATCCCCTAAAAATAGGCTATTTAGTCTGTTAGACTAAACAGGACATTTTCTTTTATAGTCTCGCTGTCATTAACACAAGTATAAAGTTTTTATTGGTTAAGGTCTGGGTGTTCAGAGTGATACACTTAGTAGCGCACTTCTCTCCCTGGCTCGTTGTTCTCCCTGTCCTGTTGCAGGAGGCAGATTTCATAGTCTATGGAGCCTGTCTTCTGCACTGACACAAGGAGACCAGAAAGCCAGGAAGAGAAAGAAACAGTAGAGCAATTCTAGCTCATTTTAGTCATCATAGGGGGTCTGAACACCCAGATCCCGGCCATCATTACTTTTAAATAACCGTAATGCTTTCATAATAAATAGATCTATGCAATATATCTTTTATAAACAGGGAGGTAATTATGGTAACACATATCCCAAAGGACTGAGGTTTTGTATTGGGACCAAGGAGCTGCAACTTACACCTCTGTCTGTGCTATTATTTATGTGTAGTTTAGCTCTTTCCTTAAACAATTCATTGTCTCCAAGATCTTCATTATGTGACCCCCAACCCATGTGATTCTGTATATTCTCATAGTTCAAACTGTGTAAAAACCTTATTCTGTATAGTAGCTAAGCATGCTTTCATGTGACGGAGATGAATTAGGGTAATTCTGTGACTTCTACCCTTACCCATGCAATATCTTGTTACACTGCGATATTGTATGACTTCACAGGATACTGAATCATCCTGTTTTTTGTTAGAAATGCAATCCTTTCAGTAGAGGTATAATCTAAAAGTGAGGTCATGGTCTACACTGCTAAACAGCCTCTAATTCCAAGTGTATTACATATTGTGAACATGTACTTTATAGTATGACATTGTGCACAGCTCTTCCATTTTCCCTATTGCAATAAAGCCAACAAATATTCCGATGTGGTTGGTAAATCCACAAAAAAGAATGTAAACATGGCTGGGATAAGCATCGCTGATACAAAGCTCTGTTGGGTCCTGGACCCGGTACTCTCTGCTTTTTATTATTGTTTTTTGGCACGTCTGTGGCTAGGCTGAGAGTGGTAGGCCTCACATGGATTTGTAACCAGCTCTCCTGTATTGCTTTTTCCCTCTTCTCTACATTTTAGGCTGGGTTCACACTACGTATATTTCAGTCAGTATTGTGGTCCTCATATTGCAACCAAAACCAGGAGTGGATTGAAAACACAGAAATGATCTGTTCACACAATGTTGAAATTGAGTGGATGGCCGCCATTTAATAGCAAATATTTGCTGTTATTTTAAAACAACGGCTATTATATTGAAATAATGGCAGTTATTCACTGTTATATGGCGGCCATCAACTCAATTTCAACATTGTGTGAACAGATCCTTTCTGTGTTTTTAATCCACTCCTGGTTTTAGTTGCAATATGAGGACCACAATACTG